>NC_140961.1:85370384-85395384 GCF_056783735.1 Eptatretus burgeri | reverse complement strand
CTGTGGCTTATTTTCAAGGCTGTGCACCCCCTAGAGGGTTTGGTGAAAAGCCGGCAGAAAGTTATAATTGACTTCTTGTGGAGCGGCAAGCACTGGGTTCATCCTGGAGTGCTGAGCCTTCCCTTGGATAAAGGAAGTCAAGGCCTCGCTGACTTGACCAGCAAGATTATGGCTTTTCACCCAACTGCAATTGAGCAGCTGCTTTATGGGCCTTCCTGTCTGACTTGGATGAATCTGGCTAACTTTCTTTTGAGTCAACCTTGTAACCCAGACTACTTGCAGGAGGTTTTTCTGATGGACGTACAACATCTGGACGTCACACCACCCTTTAATTCCAACATGCTGAACGTCTGGAAAGCTTTTTCAGTTAACCACTACAACACATCATTCTGAAAATAAACGTTCTTGCATGAACCCTGATTTTACAATTCACTATTTGAAAGTATTCCCAAGGATCAAAGTTTTGTTTCGCATTTTGTGGGAAATAATGTACAGATGGAGTATGACTTGATGAATGGTGGTAGTATTGGGTTAGTTCAACACATTCAACACAACTAACAAATCGCACTTGTGTAATGTCATGTTGTGAAAGCTTTCCATTGCAAGAAACTACACAGGAAACAAGTGTCCCCTTTGTACTGGTTTTCTCTGCCTCTTCATTTCCGGATCTTGTTCTTACTCCCAAATAATTTCACAATTAACTCGTTTTATAAAATGTTAACTCCTCCAATTTGAAGGCCTCCCTCCCGTTGTCTCCTGCTGAGCAGCATGACTTTGTATCACGTGTGTGAAAGTTTTGTGCGTCATCCCTAAATTGAATATCAGGAAGTGGGCTTGCATATTTGTGGATGAATTCCCCTCTCAACCTTATTGGGATAGTTTTCATCAAAGGCTTATCCCCAAATTATGGGGTCCTCCAGAGGAGACTCACTCATTGGATCCTACCCACCAATCAGCTGCTACACATTTTTTTTCTGAATTGATACCTGATGAATGCTCGTTTTACAGTGCATCAAAAACTCTTTTCCATGTGTTTGTGGAGTGTTGGCGTTTAACTTCCTGATTTCAGTTGATGAAGGAGATGTTTAAGAATCGATCACTGTGTATTAATTTCAGAGTTTTCATTTTTGTTGTTGAAGTTTTGCCTGTTTATAGGAAGGAAGCACTTTTGGCCCATTTTTATCGGCTCAGGCAAAGATGGTGATTTATAAACCTCGGAAAGCGAAACTCGAAGAAGAATTGCAATTTACGAGAGAAGAATTGTAATTTTTTGTTGCTCCAATTAAACTGGAGTTTAGTTTTTATAAACATGTGGGAAAGTTGTAGGAATTTGAGAAATGGTTGGCAAATTGACTGCAGGATGGCTCATGTGAACGTCATATTTGATTGGTGATCAGAAGTTAAATATAACGATACTTGTGCACATGTAATTATTTAGTGTATATCATCTACCAAAACTTTTTGTTACTGGTGTAAGCTGTTTTGGTTTCGTTACCCCCTTGGTGTTTTTTATACTTTCGTTGTATGATTTGTATTTTTCTAAAAAAATACAGATGAAACATTCAATATATCTCTATCTTTATCTCTATCTCTATCTCTATCTCTCTCTCATATTATTAGTGCTGATATATTCACATTTTATTTTCCAAATATATCCGAAATATGTATGCTGACATTTAACTTTCAAATTTTTATCTCTGCAACTTATTTATCACTTTTCCCTTCCTCCTCTTTGCATGACTGCAAATCTGCTGAGTAGGGAGGGAGAGCACAATGATATATAAAGGGTTTTTATGGTCTCGGTAATTCATAGCAGTGGAGTGGCATTTTGTCTGTCATACTGACTCATCCAGTTTGTGTGATATTGCCCATCTCCAGTGCCAATCCGAGGTTGAACACAATGTGATTATTCCAGTCTACATATTTTGTGTACATCACCAGGTAGAGCAAGTCTTCAAAATACCTGTTAAAGGCCATTAATTACTACTTTATAATTACTTTTTGGCTTCTTATTTCAGCTTGACCGTGTAAAGGTTAAGGAAAGGGGTGTGGGGATGGTGGTGGTGGTTAGGAGGGAAGTGAGGCCAGCAGCCCCTTTTGCACTCTTGGTTAAGGGATCCATGTAACTTTTCCAGCTTTTTAATTGGGTGGGGGTGGCATAGAGTGAGGGAGAAACACAGGACGTCTTTCTCATGATATGCCTCCTACGATCTCTGATGCTGCAACATTATGCAATGTCCCCCTCGTGGCTGGACTGCAACTGAGCTGCAGAATTGGAACAGAACCCCTTGGGAAACCAAAAGTGAGTTCTAAACATACTGAATTATGCCTATATCATATTTTTCTCTGAATTTGTTAAATGGCAGCTTCTGTAAGTGGGAGTTAAAGGCACATGTGGCACATTGTATTGGAAATCATAATTGCACAATTTGGTGTGTGTGTGTGTTATTTTTTTTTTTAAGTCTCAAATGGTGAGAAAAAGGGAAAGCACTTACCTATGAGCTGTCAGGCCTCGGTTTGATTCTTGGCCCAGCTACTCTATATTGTCATGAATTGGTGTTTCATGGGTTAGGCTATACATCAATATGTGCCTCATCCCTCAGATGGATATTTAGCTGGAGACCAATGTACTATCATTAGTCAGTGGATGTTAAAGATCCCACAGTGTTCTTCAATGAAGCATAAGAGACTTATGAGGAGATATGATAGAGATGTGGAAGGTAATGAAGGGAAGAGACATAATAAGTGCAGAAGAATTATTCAACAGAGTAGACAGTGATAAGACCAGGGGCCATAGCCTGAGAGTAAAGAAGAGGAGAGTTAAGACGATGGTAAGGCAGGGGACTTTTACTCAGAGAGTAGTTAATGCAAGGAATGGTCTCCCTGGAAAGGTTGTGGCAGTGGAAACAGTACAAAAGTTTAAATTGGAATTAGATAGGTATCTGGAAGTTATGGAGATAGAGGGATGCAGGGATATTGGCAGGACTTTTGTGTAGCTTGAGCATTGATGGGTGATTGTGTGCAACTGTGCGGTGTTGTTTGTGTGCTCTCATTAAAGGGGTGTTGTGTGGTTTATGTGTGTGTTTTACCCCCCCAAAAAATTACAAAAAAAAACACTAAAAAAATTATAACTGGATTTTTATTGTTTTGATCTCGTGTTGATGAATTGGTGTGGTGTTGATGTGATGCAGGCATGCTGGGCAGAATGGCCTCCACCTGCATCTAATTTCCTTCTGTGGAGGTATTGTTGTGGCGCCGAGTTTCGGTGGCGAGCACGACCGCCAGATGGAGCAGTTGAGTCGGCTCCTGCCACACCCGGAATTTGTAGGTCATCACCCTGGATAACTCCAGAGACGACGTGTCCCTTATCGGACCGAAGATCGCCAATAGGTCGACCGCGTGGGATAGGGTCGATTGCCAATTTCAATTTACCTAAATACCCACGTCGTCCAAACTACCGGGGAAATTCACACTCGGCGGAGCTCGAGCGGAACGAGCCATTAGCATGCTCGAACCGTGCGTAACCTGAGCAGATGGTTACCGAGGTTCGTCGGTCCAAATGCACAATTACGGCAGCAATGAGGCCTCCTAGTTCCCTTTCGCAGCACGGCAAACCAATTATAGAAACACAGAAACGAATGATACATTCAACAATAGGGGTATTTATTTTACAATGGGGGGGGGGAAGAGGGGAGCATGTAAGGGCAGAGTTATCACGACTTAGAAATGTGAATAATATGCAACAAAAACGCTTAACAGTTCTACTTACAGACGGGCCCACACACAGAAGCACACCCAAAAAAGAAATGGACCCGCCGGGTCTTTATTCGGCTCTCCAGCCGAGGAGGATAGTTTGGCTGGGGTCAGGACGGCTGGCTACCTGGCCGCGAGTGCGTGGCTGGTCGTCCACCCCTTCCCGGAGCTCCGATTGCCAAATGATGGACCGGGACAGCCGAATAAAGTGGAGGCGAGACAAGGCAATCTCCCCCAATGAAACTCGACCACTCGCTGCAACGCGCCGGACGAGACACCCTCAAAGCACGGGATGCAGTCCGCCACAAACACAGGCAGAGACGCGCACTCGAGCAGATTCAGGATGCAAAACTCCAGCAGACTCGACGCAAATTCTCCTCACGCTCGTCCCGACAACCACTCTTTGTCTACAGGAGGGAGCGGCCTCTTCTCCTGGCCTCTCACCTCCTCATTGGTCGGACCCATCGTGCAATTCCCTGGCCATCCTCTATTTGACAGGCCCACGGTAGGCGGGGCAACTCCCACCCTTCTGGGTGGAGTCCCAATCAGAGGCGCCTGTAGCTCCACCCACCTCCTCATCTCTGACCACGTGCGTAATGGCGATCGTGTTGAGTCGGAAACAGGGCGGGTGAGACGCCCGCTCCTTGCCGATTGGCGATGGAGGGACGCCATGCCTATGTTAGACTCTGCCACATGCACGCTTGCTGGCGAACGCGTGAAGAATGCCGTGAGCAGAGTGTTGTTGTTGTGAGAGCGAAGATGGGTGTTGTTGTCATTGTTGATGTAAAAATCCCATCAATAAAATAACTTCGCAGCGCATGCACACTTAATTCCCATTAGACATAGGGGAAAGGGAACTATCTATCCACATTTACTTATCGAAATAACTGAGCTATGGTGACCTGAATGTTGAATGCTCATGGCTTCCATATTCATAACAGTATTACAGCACCTTGGTCAAATTGCAATTTCCTACCCTCAACCTAACCTGTGGGGAGCAAATGGTCTGATGTTCTTGGATATCCCTTGACATCAGGTTGCACTGTTCAATATCTCCCAGAGTGGTTGCTGTGTGGGCAGCGGTTTCTTCACTATAAACAAAATCATGCATTTGTGTATTCGCATCTCACATGTGAAGAGCCATGTAATCGAGAAATGGCAACCATTGTATTAAATCTTTACATCCATCTTATATATTTCACTCGTCTGGCAAGGGAGCTGAGACGTATGCACATTCACCTTTGAGTTGAATAATGAGGATAAAATTCAATTGATATGTCTCGTCTGGGTTCGAACCTTGGCCAAGCTAAAACCTTCCACCCTGCAGTTTGCCTTGCATCAATATGTGCACCATCCATCAGAAGGACATTAAGCCTGAGGCCCTGTCTGCCCAGACTGGATGTTACTGGACGTTAAAGATTCCACGCTACCTTCGGCGAGGAGTCGGCAAATTAAAGATGGTGTTCTGGCCAAGTTCCAAATCATTGTTTGACAATACTTCCAACAAAATTTGGTGTTGGCTTTCATCTTGCCATTGTCTCAAAACAGGCTGATGATGGTAATGATCATGACGATGATGATGATGATGATGATGATGATGATGATGATGATGATGATGATGATGATATTACACCTGTAATGGAAATGCTGAATTCCATTGCACTCTACCCACACCTGCCTCCCCGTTTGACTGATGCCGTAGATAATTTATTACCCTTTTCGCTTCACCCCTGAAGTGAAAAGCGGGGTGAAGCAATTGGTTCATGCTGTCTGTCTGTCTGTCTGTCTGTCTGTCTGTCTGTCGACAAATAAAATATTGTCAACGTCACCTGAGCCAAGTCTCAAGTCAAATATCACGTCATAGTGTCATTATCATAGACGTTGGTTACGTGTACGGTGTAAGGCTTTCATATTTTAATGGTTACATGTATGCTCACTGTTTCTGTGTTAGTGCAGTGCAAACGTGAGAAACAAACCATGTTAGAATGTCTAATGGAAAAAGAAAACTTACTTCTTCGGGTGAGTTTTTAGGTGACGAATGAAATTTGATGTGGATGGGCCATCTAAAATTTTTATACCACACATTTAACATACAGCACTCCTTTTAGAGGGGCAACTTCGCTAAATATAGCATAACAATTGTGCATTTTGTGAGGAAAGCACCAAATTTGGCTCACTAGTAGCCTATCATATTATGAACAGATTTGGATATTGGGCCATCTCAAATTCAGCCGCTGATGGCTATGGCAGCCATTTTCCACTGCCATCAAAAATTTGAGATGGCCCAATATCCAAATCTGTTCATGATATGATCCGCTACTAGTGTGCCAAATTTGGTGCTTTCCTCACAAAATGCACAATTGTTATGCTAAGTTGCCCCACTATTTTATTCAATGAACCTTCAAAATGTTTATAAGCAAATAAGGTCACTGAATCTCCAACATGCTCCCAATAACGAAGTGAAGCAAGCATGTGCAGAGAGTAGCAGCAAGATACGCAGTGACGCTCAGTTTTGACGGTGTAATGGTAAGAACGTCCACTGAAAGCTCAAACCATTGTGTGTGTGTGTGTGTGTGTGTGTGTGTGTGTGTGTGTGTGTGTGTGTGTGTGTGTGTGTGTGTGTGTGTGTGTGTGTGTGTGTGTGTGTGTGTGTGTGTGTGTGTGTGTGTTACGAAATCTAAAGATTTCGTCAGTATATTGATGACTTCCGTTTCTGTTTGTTTGTTTGTTTGTTTGTGTGTTTGTTTGTTTGTGTGTTTGTGTGTTTGTTTGTTTGTTTGTAGGCATGATAACTCGAGAACGGAAGGAGCTACCAATGCCAAATTACACCCTGTGATTCAGGAGGGTGATGACTAGCGCTGATTAGATTTTGGTCAAAATCGGTCAAAGGTCAAGGTCACAGTGAGGTCAAACATCCAAAAAATAATAACTCGAGAACGGAAGAAGCTACCAATGTAAAATTACACCACGTGATTCAGGACGGTGATGGCTAGCGCTGATTAGATTTTGGTCAAAATCGGTCAAAGGTCAAGGTCACAGTGAGGTCAAACATTCGATTTTTGATGGTTTGGTGCAGAATCATCGTAGAAACTTCTGGTTTGCATCGCTACCTTCTCGAGAGACAGCTTTTATTAGACAACATCAGAGGTCAAGTTGACGATTTTGTAAGTACCAGTCTATGACTGTTTGTTTGTTTATTTTTTTTCCATCATGAGCCATAAAAGATGCAGACTAAAAAAAAATAAGAAATACCAAAGAGGCTAAGTGTGTATGAACTGAGCAGCAGCAACAACAATTTCATATGTATTATCTCGGGCATACATTCCTACTGAAATCAAGGATGTTGAGTCCATGTAATGAAAGATACTATCGCTCGATTTGCTTTTCTCTGTGATTTACCTCATTTTACTGCACTAGACAAATGTATATATGCGATCAGAGGCTCAGAACTCAGTGGCATTTTGAGCGGTGTTTTACGAATACCTTTTCCAAGCTCAGTACGATCTATTTACCGAGTTGGTGTGCTCCCTTTGAGTTTGAGACTCAAGTCTCAGGTGGTGTAAAAGACGATTCATCAATAGCAGTAAACTCCCGAAAAAACAAAATTATACAGCCTTTAAAACCTTTTTTATTTGGATTTAATCATCTGCTTGAACACTGCAGAACACAAATTGCCTTCTTGGCACTTTCAAAAACCTTTCATTTAGCAGGACTTCGACAAAATATTTATGCCTTCTCATGCCCTGAGGACGAAGCAACTGTGAGATTCAGTAGTCACACCTCATGCCCTGAGGACAGAGTAACTTTGAGATTCAAGAATTCACGCCTTCTCATTCCCTGAGGGCAGAGCAACTATGACATTCAGCATTCAGACAAATATGGTGGCACCTAGTGCTTTTGTTGAATGCAAAATGCACAGCAAGAATTTAAAAGACCCTTCCTTCCCCATGTCCTTTTTCTCAAGACTGTGCAGGTTAAGATGTTCCATAAACTGTCTGGTTTTATATGTGGTGCAAGAAGAGTTATAAGGGGAACATCTGTTCCGCTTGTGCCTTCTTCTTCCACATCCACATCCCAGAAATCCCACCTACTTATTTGAGAGTGATAATGATACACTTCCCACCAAGCAGCGAAATTGACGCAGGTGCAAACTGCCAACACACAATGGTCTATCCTTTTCAAAAATGCCGTGGGATCTTTAACCTTCACAAACAGTGTTCAGTGCAGATGGTACAATCAGCTTAACTCCCTTTCAGAATATCTCTTACACTTCCAGTGTATCCCATAATCAGGATGCTCGATCATCCCAGTTCACCATTACATATTAAGCATTAAGCCCTATTCGGCCAAAGTTGCAAGTATGTGTGTGATTTGTCTGCCATACCACAAATTATTTGATTCAGATTGGTCCGAGATGGTCTTTGTACACAAATGCTTTGAAATGAAATTGCAATTTGTTGATCTTCCCACAAGTTGTCAAAGTGTTCCAGATGAACCCTAACCTTTTCCTCAACCTTAAAAGGCCATGAGAAGCATTTAGAACTCCCTTTAGCCTATGTCAGCTTGTGTGCTCTAAACCGTGATGACATTTTGCTGCAGTAGACAGGATGACTGTAATGGGCTTGCTCCCCCTTCCCTTGGGTGCAGAAATTCTGCTGCTCCATTCCCGCGCCGGCCTAACAAGCCGCGACTGTTGTTATAAAGACGTCTGCATCGTTTGTCTTCTTTCCGAGGTGAGCCAGAGCGACTATACTATGACTAAGCTCGTGGGGTCTTCCCATGGTCTGTCTGCTAATTAAAAAGGCACTGGCAGAGATGCAGGACACCCAGCCTGCAGTAAAGAGCTATAGTGTTGCACATATTTCTGCACAAACAAGCAACATATCATTAAATTATATTTCTTCCTTATTATTCGGCCTACTCGGGATGCACGTGAGAACAGAGTAATTTACACCCATTATGGACATTCCTCATTCGAGCTGTGCCACCTGCAAGCACCAACTTGGGAGCTATAAAATCCAAGCCTGCCTTTAGAAGTTAGCAGGCCATGGTAGTATGGTACTCTCTCCAAATAATGGTGCCTGTTCTGCAACATTACTCATCTCTGATTCTTGTCTCTCTCTCTCTCTCTCTCTCTCTCTCTCTCTCTCTCTCTCTCTCTCTCTCTCTCTCTCTCTCTCTCTCTCTCTCTCTCTCTCTCTCTCTCTCTCTCTCTCTCTCTCTCTCTCTCTCTCTCTCTCTCTCTCTCTCTCTCTCTCTCTCTCTCTCTCTCTCTCTCTCTCTCTCTCTCTCTCTCTCTCTCTCTCTCTCTCTCTCTCTCTCTCTCTCTCTCTCTCTCTCTCTCTCTCTCTCTCTCTCTCTCTCTCTCTCTCTCTCTCTCTCTCTCTCTCTCTCTCTCTCTCTCTCTCTCTCTCTCTCTCTCTCTCTCTCTCTCTCTCTCTCTCTCTCTCTCTCTCTCTCTCTCTCTCTCTCTCTCTCTCTCTCTCTCTCTCTCTCTCTCTCTCTCTCTCTCTCTCTCTCTCTCTCTCTCTCTCTCTCTCTCTCTCTCTCTCTCTCTCTCTCTCTCTCTCTCTCTCTCTCTCTCTCTCTCTCTCTCTCTCTCTCTCTCTCTCTCTCTCTCTCTCTCTCTCTCTCTCTCTCTCTCTCTCTCTCTCTCTCTCTCTCTCTCTCTCTCTCTCTCTCTCTCTCTCTCTCTCTCTCTCTCTCTCTCTCTCTCTCTCTCTCTCTCTCTCTCTCTCTCTCTCTCTCTCTCTCTCTCTCTCTCTCTCTCTCTCTCTCTCTCTCTCTCTCTCTCTCTCTCTCTCTCTCTCTCTCTCTCTCTCTCTCTCTCTCTCTCTCTCTCTCTCTCTCTCTCTCTCTCTCTCTCTCTCTCTCTCTCTCTCTCTCTCTCTCTCTCTCTCTCTCTCTCTCTCTCTCTCTCTCTCTCTCTCTCTCTCTCTCTCTCTCTCTCTCTCTCTCTCTCTCTCTCTCTCTCTCTCTCTCTCTCTCTCTCTCTCTCTCTCTCTCTCTCTCCATGGCGAGCAAAGCAAAATAGTGATTCTGTGGTTGGAAATAGTGGGGTCCTCTTCACAGAAAGATAAGCTCCTCTCCCTACAGACAGATGACTGCTCGTCATCGTTTTATAAACTATCAAATTTTTAAGGACGTGCGAGGAGCATGAGCTTCTCTTCCTTACATGCAGCACACTGCAGTCTACATGTGATGCTAGCAGGGTAGCTGCATCATGGAGCATACATTCTAACAAAAGTCCCAATATTCGTTGTTTCCTCGGAGAGCCCCATTAATCCCCAGAGAGAACACCATTATAGATTCAGATTAAAGTTTGACAAGGATGCTCTCAATGTATCTTGCCTGGAGTGCTTGAGGAGAATAATTGATAGATGACTCCAATGCAATATTTTTGGCTTTCATTTGATTATGTAAGAATACTAAGAAATCAAGACTCCCGATGTGCAGAGCAAGTTCCCGAGTCATGACCAGTGTTTGCAGACATCTGTAAACTGTGAGGTGAAGCTGCTATGGGGATTATCTTTACACTGATATATGATGCTCAAAGAAGACTTTTGTGCATTCATTGCAAGCACACATGGCAAGGACATTGGTATGGTAAACAATGTACAAATCAACATGGTATATGGAATTTGAATCTGTGATCTCAATGTCATGCCCTGATTATTCAGACGAGAATGCAAAACTGTTCATAAAATAATAATATGATATTTATCGATGCGTGCGGTGAGAGTCAAAAAGTTTTTCCCTCGACATTTAGTGAAACTGCAGAAATAGATGTTCGTTGCTTTGGACATTGTTTATAACCAATATAACACTTTCCTCCCCACGGTGGGATTTTCATCGGAAAATACCATCGGAAAATACCATCGGAAAATCGGAAAATAAGATCTTTGTCCTCAAAATATATTGTTATGGATTTTAGAATCAAGTCTGATGAATGCATCCACACATCCAGGTCCTCAGACAGTGATT
Organism: Eptatretus burgeri; assembly: GCF_056783735.1. Taxonomy (NCBI): domain Eukaryota; kingdom Metazoa; phylum Chordata; class Myxini; order Myxiniformes; family Myxinidae; genus Eptatretus; species Eptatretus burgeri. The sequence continues at coordinate 85,384,647 of NC_140961.1, read as the reverse complement.
TCTCTCAATGAATGTTGAGATTAGCCCCATCCCCATATCAAATGGGATATTAAATGTGATGCGTTGAGAAGGGTAAAGGACAGATCCCCTCTTATAGGAAGCTTTTTTTTCTTTTCGACAGACACATTCACACACATTCCTTTCATGAGCTCTGAAGCTCGCCCTCATTTTTCCTCAGCAACATTATTTTGTGAACTCCGACACCCGCCTTTTTTGAGAGCAACGGGTCATCATGGAAACCGTGCCCCAGTGGAGCGGGGTGAGCTTGGGGCGGACGGCATCCCGTGGAGACAGCCCGGGATATAAAAACGAGCGAGAGAAAGCGTGAGGGATGTTCTGTGCGGAGAAACGTTCTGTGAGGAGAGACGTTCTGTGAAAGAGGGACGTTCTGTGAAAGAGGGACGTTCTGTGAGGAGAGACGTTCTGTGAGGAGAGACGTTCTGTGCAGAGAGATGTTCTGTGAAAGAGGGACGTCCTGTTAGGAGAGATGTTCTGTGAGGAGAGATGTTCTGTGAAGAGAGATGTTCTGTGAGGAGACACATTCTGAGACATAAAAAACGAGTGAAAGAGGGAGAAAAAGGCCAGAGAGGAAAAAGCAAAGGGTGAGAGAAGCAACCAATAAGCGGGTGTCTAACCAGCGCCGAAGAAACAATTCTTCCTTCCAGTGCTTTGGCAAGCAAGTGTGTGGTGCGTGTGTGGGTGTGAGTAGTGCCGCAAACAAGTGAGGCACGGGTCGATCACCAACAATACAAGGGTCTAAACCCGCGACGGACTTTCTCGGTGCCCTCCAGACGTCGACTGGCGTTCAAGGCTGCCCCGCGAGAGGGTGCATGGCAAAGCCGGGTGCTGGTGACGGACGTGACATGCACACACGCATTTCAGAATGTTTTCGCTTCACGTACGACTTTCTGGTGAGCGAGACGATTCTTTCCCCTTCCCTCCCCCTGAATGGTCTGCTGGGTACCCTTGTCTGTGTTTAGCTCTAAGAAGTCAACCCCCGATAAGCATCTGCTCTTTGTGTCTGTCCTGGTATTTTGATTGATTTTGCTTTGAAATGCATTCTTTATTTACCTCAGCAAATAAAAGGTTTTTTATTTATTTATTTTATTATTAATAAATTATTTTCGATTTCCAACCTGTCCGTGTTTGGCCTTTCCTTCTATTTGTCTTGCATTGTTCGAACTGAGATCGACTGGGAGGTAATTACCACTGATTTGACCAAAAAATCGTCGGCATGCACCAACGGTTAAAACGCTCGGCCGCCCTAATTAAAATCTAATCAGATAATATTGGTGCTTTGCCGAGGGCATGCTCCATGCTCAGGTAACCACGTGACCTCGAGTTAAATGGATAATTAGACGGCGGACACTGGAACTCGTGGTTAACTGGGTGGCATTCGTGGTTTTAAAACAACGCACCGTACTGCAACGATAATTGTGAGCGGTGGTCCCAGGTCCGGCTCTACTGAGGACAACCGGGGATTAATCCCCCTGAGTGACAAGCTGGTGTCTCGGTAACCATCACCGCAACAATATATATATATATATATATATATATATATATATATATATATATATATATATATATATATATATATATATATATATATATATATATATATATATATATATATATACATATACATACACATACATATGGTTGACATTTCGATGCCCGTCGCATACGATGCAAGGGCAGACGACTGAGAACATAACAATGGGAAGTCCGGTGTTAGAACGAAAAGTTCTGCTTGTTTTATTGATCTACGTAGCAATCTTTTTCGTTTAAGAAATTAAATACTCGGTGTGCTATCCTCTTGGAAGGTTTAATGGTGTTTTATAGCTTGGATCTGATACTGTTATGATGTACACTGTTGTTGCTGGTTTAATTGATTCTGCCTTGATGATGCATCATGACAACGCAAGATGATAAACCTTTATTATTTTTACAGATTCATACCGATGAAATATAGCTCATGCAAACGTTGGACAGAAATTACAGAAATGGCAAGTACATTAGCCACAAGGAACAAATGAATCTTTAATCTCCCACATGGGATTCAAATGCTTCACTTCAGTGTGAAATAATCTAACTCCGAACATCAAAATGTATCATCTTTACCACCCATTGCGTTTGACTGTACATTTGTCATAAATTTAAGCACAAAGGCTACCCTTTACAGTTTCTACATCAAACGGTTTCATCGATTACACCAAAAACAAATAAAATGGATAGTTTGCCATTTTGAAACTGAAACATTATGCTGCTATTTCAGAGGTCATGGACACATTTTAGTCTCAACTTGGCATTTTTACCAGTTCGTCAATTCGTATAATAATACAACACCAGTATCGGTAATTTCATTTAGCTTGCTATTGTGTAAGGGGCCATCTTTTTATTTGACAGAAATATAGTGGATAGTTTGATCCATCCTTTACATACCCTTTAGTCCCCCAATACATTCCCCTCCATGCCCAATCTTTTTCTCCGACATAACTCATGTGTATGTAATAAATAGATCGCTCCGATAAAGGATGAACTAATTTCGAATTTGTCAGTACAAAAGTACTTGTTCTACATCTACATCGTGTTGGATGAAAATGTTGAGGGAGTGAAATGTAACCGTGCTAAGCTTTATCAAGATTGATAAGCTTTTGGGATGGAGTTTCTCTTTATCGAGTTCATCCTGTGGCTGTTGGTAGCACCATTGGTTGGGACGCGGCTATGCCGCTGATGCAGTGTCCCCCTTACCAGTACACTGGTGCTCATTTTGCCGACCTCGGAAGGATAACAGGCTGAGTCAACCTCCTGGTGTATATTAATTCAGCGGCCAACAGGACTTGAACTCAGGACCCTAGGATCCCAAGCCGCCACCCTAACCACTAAGCCAATACCAGGCTTTTGAGATGGAGTAAATTTAAGAAAATACAAATCAGGGAATGTGTTCGACTCGAGAGGATAATAATACAAACCTCACTGCTGGGAGCGAAGATGTATGAGGAAGGTCCCATTACTTAATATTTTAATACATATGTTGAAACTCTAATTTCTTAATCTGATATAATTTTGGTGAAAAAGTATTCATGTGAGCAGAATGTCAACATCCATTGATCAATACTTCATTATTAACACTTATTGATGAATGAGTAATTAAGCCTCCCCCTATAGCATTGGGGAAGGCTTAATGGTGTTGTACGGTTTGTATCTACAATCGGTGCCCCCAATTTTTGATGGTACCATGGAATTTCTTCGACCTCCAGGAGCACTAAACCACTATTTGGAATTATTATTATTACTTGCAAAATCGAAGATTTGCAAGTACTGTACAGTATGTTGGTTGGTTGGGTAGGAAATTCTGTCTGTCTATCTGTCTGTCTGTCTGTCCATTTGTCTATGTCAATCGTCTACAGATCACAATTTTAAACCGATCTTCACGAAACCTCACCAAATGGTGGAGTTGTTCACAAGCAAGAAGCCTTTTGATTTTGACGTCTACTTATGCCAAAGGTCAACAACTTTGGTATATTTCGAAAATCCTCAATTTTCATCTGATTGACTTGAAATTTGAAAAGAATTTGCATATCAGGTCACTGAATTCAACTACCTATTATTCTTGATGTAAACATAGACCAAAAGGTCAACATAGGTCAATTTTCTAAAATTGTCAATTTTCATCCAATTGACTTGAAATTTGAAGATTTGCACATTTGGTCATTGAATTCAACAACCAATTTCAGTATTCGTGTCATTTAATGATTTTTAAGGTCAAATTTGTTTTAGGGATTTCACAAGAATCATGCTCTGCATAACGTCATGCTCATTATTACTATTCTTCCTGCATTCCCAACACTCCAAATTTCCAAACTATCAATTTCCAAGCTGTATCTCGGAGCAGGACAGGACGTTTGGAATAAAAAATGGCATCAATAATGTGAATAGAAAGTACGTGGGGTGACTCAATTTTTTGACGTTGACCTAACTTTAAGGTCATGACATAATTATATTCATTTTAATATTTTTAAACAAAACTCGACTGAGGGTTTTCCGATCAAAACAAAATTGCCCTCACTGGATAGATAGTCTTGAGCAAGACACATTTATGCTTCATTTACATCATTCCCCTCTGGGTTAAATATCCAAGGCCTTGCACCCATAGGAGTAATATAATGCCAGTTAGGTTTTTCTCCATTTTTTTCTGCCAATATCGGAGCTGTTTCTCGGAACTGGCTGGGACTTTAGAAATGAAATTTGCATCAATAATGCGAATAAAAAATATGCAGGGTTGAGAAGTGGTATGACCTTGACCTAATTTTAAGGTCATGGCCCAATTATAGACATTTTGTCTTTTATTACCAAAACTCAACAAAGGTTTGTCTAATCAGAACTAAATTGCCCTCTATAGATAGCATAGAGCAAGTCACATTTATGCTTAAGTCGCATCATCTCCTTCCGAGTTAAGGGGGATTGTGACCAAATTCACAAAAAACTGATTTTTCATCACAACTTGAATAATTTTCCTTCAATGTTCATGATGTGAGGTTTATCGATAGACTGTAGATGGGGACACATTTTCTTAATTGACACTCTATCCATAAATGTTCAAGGTCAAGGTCATGTGGTGACCCATAAAGAAATATGGCCATCATTGGAATGTGGGCCAAGGGTAAGTCACAGGTGATGGCCAAGGGAAAGAGGCTTATCTTTGGCGATCACTTTGCGATCGCAGATATCTACAGGGTGAGTCATAAGTCCAAGGACATGGTTTTAGCTGCTTATAAAAGATTTGTTTATAAAATCTATTGACACTATTTTCTTTTTTATTCAGATAATACAAGTAATACATTGAACCAAGAAGGCAGACACCAGTCCATTTACAGTGGACGAGAGGCAGGTAGCATTGGTGTGGTACCACGAAAGGAGAAGCACAAACAAGATGATGAAACAGGTGCAAGAAGACTGAGCGTTTTGGAAAGCCAGCACCATCAAAATCAAATATTCATCTTTGGGGAAAAAAGGCATTTCGGACTGGAAGTGTACTTGACAGCAAGTGCAGCAGCCAACCAAAATTCGTTGTTGTAAAATTAAAATTCGTCAAAAATTATGAGCAGCTTAATCCGTGTCCTGGAACTTATGACTCACCCTATAGTTGTGTATGATTTTGCAGAACATAACGGGTGATTGAAAGGTGACACATACTATATTAGTTTAAAAAGTTGTTGTTTCTACTCAACAGAGCCCATAAAAATATTTTTCTTTGGAGATTGCATGAGAAGTTCATGCAGATTTTTTTTCACAATTTCAGTTTTCATTTAAACTGTCTGACTGTGCCCCATGCTCAATACAGAGCATCAGTTCTACCAAAGCAGTTGATATGGCTAGGGTTATAATCCTGGATGGGTCGCCACTCTGACTCAATAAGTTAGAGCAGGAATTTGGAATTTGGCCAATGTTCCGGCGATATCTCGCCTCCTCTTCGCAAAGGACTGTGGAATCTTTAACATCTCCCAACCAATGATGGCAGATAATACACCCAGTTTAACGTCCATCTGAGGGACGGAAAAAACATTGATTAATCACTCTGCCTGCGAAACACCAGGATGACAGTTTATGGCTGTGTCGAGATGGTGGGGCTAGATAGCTCATCGGCCAGTGTGCATGCATTGAGGCTGTCCTGATAGCCCATGTAAACTCTTGTTAATTTCCTGTTTATAAATGACAATAAGTTCCCATATTTTTCAGTCTTTTCAAATCACATTAGTGGTCCCATGCTTTGAGATGCATCAGATACTGAAAACGTGTAAACAAAAGTAATATTTAACAATGCAGAGCCTCATCAATGTATTTGTCTGGGCGACCCCCTTTCACACAACAAGCCACTGAGTGTGAGCCCCTTTTCGATTAAAAAAATCCTAATTATAATATAGCATTTGTATTTTAAAGACAAAATCTGTGACCATGTTTCATTGCTGTGCAAAGCCTCATGCATATGATGTAACTTTTCAAAACGGCTTGCAAATAATGAAATATACCGCAATAGATATTGGTGCAGCCAAACATACCCTTAGGAACGCGTGTAGCTAACATAGACATTATTTACATTCATGGTATGAGGCTCTCACTTGTCAATATATATATATATATATATATATATATATATATATATATATATATATATATATATATATATATATATATATATATATACTAGTAAAGGTGCCCATCTTCAACGGGTATCACTGGCAACATATGGTAAAAGACAGATAGCATGAATGTATTTTAAACAATATGTTATATCATTTTTATCCATCGATTATCATTCAAGTTTTCCACTTCGATGACATTGCCACGTAGTTTAGTGACTACACAACGTGTACCATTCGTGAGTTACGAAGGATCAATAGAGCGCATTAAAATTACAGGGCATCCTACTTTAAAGTGATCCAAAAGGCTGGATCAGTTTCGTCTACATATTCATATCTTGTAGATTTTAGCTGATCAGAAAATTATGGTTTTGTGAAGAAACTACGGCACATGGAAAGTGAAAATTAGTCAGGTATGAACTCAACTGTTTTCTCCCCAAATGGAGCATGATTCTATGAGCCAAACTCATCTTAGTGGTCCTCTAAAAAATGGGAAACATTTTTATTTCTTTTTTGTGCAATAATTCCTCCCATTTTGCAAATGGAGAACATGAACTGTTTAACTACCATAATCATCAAAACGAATTTTGAGGGGCTTCTTAAGGAAGACAATAATATCATTACTATATATGTCAGAGCTTGTTTCATTTCATGCAGTAACAAAAATCTGATGGTGGAACAAAGAAAGTGGTGTGCCGAAATATTAATATAGATAACTACCATAATCATCAAAACGAATTTTGAGGAGCCTCTTTAGGAAGACAATAATATCATTACTATATATGTCAAAGCTTGTTTCATTTCATGCAGTAACAAAAATCTGATGGTGGAACAAAGAAAGTGGTGTGCCGAAATATTAATATAGATAACTACCATAATCATGAAAACGAATTTTGAGGGGCCTCTTAAAGAAGACAATAATATCATTACTATATATGTCAAAGCTTGTTTCATTTCATGCAGTCACAAAAATCTGATGGTGGAACAAAGAAAGGGGCGTGCCGAAATATTAATATTTATATATATATATATATATATATATATATATATATATATATATATATATATATATATATATATATATATATATATATATATATATATATATATATATATATATATATATATATATATATATATATATATATATATATATATATATATATATATATATATATACATATATATATATATATATATATATATATATATATATATATATATATATATATATATATATATATATATATATATATACATATATATATATATATATATATATATATATACATATATATATATATATATATATATATATACATATATATATATATATACATATATATATATATATATATATATATATATACATATATATATATATATATATATATATATATATATATATATATATATATATATATATAAATAATTTAACTTTCTTATGAGCCTTGATCTTGTCGAGAAAAATTAGTACAAAATCATCATGTGGTTGAATTAAACATTTTTAAAAATGATGATTAAATGCAATGATTTTCTGAATGTAATCTGCATTTTTTTCAGTAAAATTTTGTCAAAAAGTTGGAGTGCGTATTATACATGGAAACATGTCAAAAAGCTTTTCTGTTTTTGCAGCTGGTCCAGAACATCATTTCTGATGTGTTGTGAACGGATAATGTATACTTGCAAAGAAACCACATTTAAGAGGATTTCTGTGATGAGTTCTTCAGAGTAGTTTTCAGCTATACTCAATCAAAACAAGGTTCCATCCACTTTAACCACTGAATTAAGTGTCATTGCTTGACCATAATCAGCCAGCATGGCATTATTGTGATAGGCTTTGATTTCATTGTGATTTTTAAATCAATCTTGTAAAATCAAAACAGCCATCTGTAGATACATTCAGTTTGGATAAATGTTTCCATGGGTTTTTCAGAACATTTATATGCTGGCCCCGATTTCAAACATAGCACTCACAATGTGCTTAGTGCTAATGCGAATTCACAATTAGCGATTTGATGGACACACTAACATTCTTGTCATCAAAGGGTTAGTTTAACTGCAGTATTGCAAAAGTCTAAGTGCGTATTATAGATTGTAACAAACAAATTCCACGTATTTCATAAATTTGGGGGTGTATATTTTATTCGGAAAATTACGGTAATACAACTTTGTCAAACTGTGCCCAAATTCTAGATGAGCCCATGGTCTGAGGTGGAAGACACGATTTGCTGCAAGGCCTGAGAGAATGTTGAACGCTGCGGATGTAATGTTGAAAAATAATTTGCTGCGGCCGCAGATTCTGCACAGAATATGTGCATTCTTCACTTGCTATGGTTAAGTTCGACAACTTTATTCCAATTTCATTATTTTAAAAAAATCTGGAAAGAGCTTTTAACTGCAAAATCTCTATTTGGGGTATATAAATTGTTAGATATGAGAATGAACGATCTGTATTAAAGTAGAGCTGCGTGCATAATCACACACTCGCACACTCAATGAAACACAGACCGATTACAATACCCTCTCCCATCTCTTCGTGAACACGAGAGGCTAATAATGGGAGAGCCATTCATGTATCCTTGGAGTTTAATTGCTCTGTTGTTAATGTTTGCTTCATGAGTCACAATTCATAAGCAAGATTGAGGTGTAATTTTTGTGTAATCCTTGTTCTGTCCAATTTGTGAACCACATCAACACACCATCCAAACCGAGTTTTATTTGAGTTATTTCAGGCAAAGTCCACCACAACTTGGCAAATGATTTGCATGCTAAGCCACCCAAGTGAAATTTGATAGACTGATGCACAACTTCACAAGCACGACTGATGCACATCCTCACAACCTTCACAAGGTCTTTGGGCAAAAAAAGCCATCGTAGTGACTTTGTGATGTACCAAGTGTACTTATCATGGGAACAATTATTTTTCTCAAATAAATGATGATGGCATATGCTAACTGTAAACCAGCTAAACCTGCTTTCCTATTGCATACCTCTCTCAACATTTAGTTGAGAAAAATAATTGTCCTTATTTTACACCAATACAGACCAACTGTAGTCTTTATTTTTTATTGTTTTTTAACGAATTACATTGCATGGTGTACCTATATAATCCTTCGTGACAGACACATATTCAACAAATAGTGTACAAAACATAGCATTGCACCTGGGTTGATCAATGAAGAGCATTGCCATGTTCCTAAAGCAGAGGCTCCTCTCATACTGTTGGCAGTTGCTATTATGACAACAAGATTCGGTGTGATAAAACAAACTTGTCTCAGGACGTTATAACCCCAGTACCAACGATGATAGGAAGAGCCGACATTGAAGAATCAAAAAGTGTTGTCACTGCAGACACTCGGCTAACACAATACAGTTACCCTCTGGTATATATTTTTTGTATACATGGTTGAGACTCGTGGAAAAGCCAGAGCAGAATGGAATGGAACAAAAATGGCAAGGCTGAAACACCAACAGCAGAGTATAAGTGAGAGTGAGAGTGAGATCAAAGGGGGGGGGGGAGAAGGACACATGGCTGAATGGGACAGAAAATGCTGGAAACCTGGTGAGTTTATATGGGCTACGGTTGGAAAAAAATAAAAATAAAAAAAAACAGTGCACCCAAATAGAATGATGCAGGATCTAAATAAATAGAATTAGCATGAAAAAAACAAACAGGATTTGCCAATCAACAGAAAGAACATTAGACACACAAAAAACCACAAAATCGACGGCAACACAAACAAATCCTGGACCATTATTTAGCTTTTGGAAGCAGATCATTTGGAAGAACAGGGAAGCAACCATGACCAGCAATCACAACTATCTGAAAGATTTTTTTTGACATTGCTTGCTTTGAATCTGAAAAGGCCAAGTTTTTGGCCAATAATACAATGGCCAAGTTTTCATGGGTCTGTATTCTTCCAGAATGTCAAAATCGGGCCAGCTTTGGTCCATATTATGCATAGGTGATTTCTGTCGAACTTGAGATTGCCTGAGGAAGCCTGTGTTGTCGTTATAACATGTGTAACGTCCCAACATACTCCAAGGCTCAGTGATATAATTAAACGTTACAAAACAAAATTCCAAATTGCATGGAAAAGTAATTCTATCTGTGTATCTTTTGTCTTTCCCCCAGTATCTTTTGTGAATCATTAACTTAAGATAACTTCAACAAAAATACCTGACAATTACCACAGCTGAGCAAGCATTAGGTTTATTTATTTTCCATTTGATTCCCAGTGCTTTGAAAGACTCATTTTCAGTTTTTGGTTTACGAAAATGGCAAATAACATGTTTAAATTTTGGCATTAGGTTATTTCTCCGGCAACATTGTGGTTAACTTCTGAATCTGAATGTGATACACCATGAAGTATTTCAGGTTTTATGAATTTTCAAATTGAATAACAGTAATTTCAAGGAATAAGATCAGAGGCTGTATCAATATGTTATGGGAAGTTTATAGAAAGCATGTATGATTAAATTTTCAGAAAAATGAAAAGGTTTTTTTTGTTTTCTTTTTTACTCTCATTTACTGTGCACTCCAGTTACCAGATGGATGATGCAATTGTACTCTTATTTATGGGAATGGCACAGCTGATTCCTGTTTTGCTTAACATGATGAATATGTATGAGTTTCGAGTAATCAATTTTTATACCATTTTGAGTATTTAAATTATTGGCATTTTTTATAACATTGTTTTCTCAACCATTGCTATTTTTACAGCACTTTTTACAACCGGTTAAACCATGTTATTCCATTTTAAGTATTTCAATGAGTGTATAAACCTTGACTGGAAGTTATATAAGTAACTAAACTGTTACAAAACAGTCAAAAAATGTCCTTACACGAATGTATTCGCAAAAAATGGTTGGCCAGTGCAAACTTGCTCCGCTCACGGCAGGTCACATGACCCAAGACAACGAGCTTCCAATTGAACTGGTTGCTGGGCAATGGTAACACATGCTAAAAACATGCCGTCCTGAACATGCCTCACTGAATTCAACGAGCCAATTATATTTGAGGTCAACACGAATGAAAATGTCAACAATGGCTAAAGGTCAACAACGAAGGTGGTATTTCTAAAATCCTCAATTTTCAACCGATTGACTTTAAATTTAAAGAGGATTTATAATTCAGGTCACTGAATTCAACTAGCTAATTATTTTTGAGGTCAACATTTACCAAAAGGTCAACATAGGCCAAAGGTCAACAACTAAGGTGGTATTTCTAAAATCCTGAATTTTCATCCGATTGACTTGAAATTTGAAAACAATTTTATATTTCAGGTCAATTAATTCAAATAGCCAATTATTTTGAGGTCAAACAGTCAAAAGGTCAACATCGGCCAAAGGTCAACAACTTTGTGAGATTTCTAAAATCCTCAATTTTCATCCGATTGACTTGAAATATGAAGAGGATTTATATTCCAGGTCACTGACTTCAACGACCAATTGTTTTTGAGGTCAGATTTGTTTTATGGATTTTGCAAGTATCGTGCTCTGCATGACGTCTTCTTCTTGTTTGTTTGTTTGTTTGTCACGCTGCTCCTCCTACAGTTCTGGGCCAATTACATCCAGGCTTGCTGCAGATGATCAGCATGACCCAAATTAATGTATAGCGGTGGTTTTTTTTCTATCTTTGCAAGTATTACAAGTCCCCACGATTTACATTATAGTATTCCTGTCCCAACGTTTTCCAGTGTTGTAAGGTGTTTTCAATTGGAAGCAGTAGGTATGTTTTTGCTTCATGCACGTAATACACAGCTCATTTTTTTGCATATACACAACTGTCAGTTGCCTATACACTGCCAAAATAAAGGTATACATCACAAGAACGTGTTGCATGCTTGGAACAAGATCACCCATATGGAGGGTACTCTGCTCATTGAAATAAAAGAGATTTTATTGGTTGCAGAAAAAAAATTCTGGAAGTTTACCGCTGTTGCTGTCTTACACACCACCTTATTTAACATGTTGCATTCGTTATTAGTGCCTGGCGTTTGTGTTCTTTCGGATTTCCTTGAAATCAGTACGTTTCCTGTCTGGAAGGATTTTAAATTTTGTTTCACTGCCAGACAGATGGCGTAAATAAATTCTCACTCCTCTCTGCACATTTGTGATCAGAACGAATTTAGAGCAAAAGTACTGCTAAACTACTGGTTCATAAACTGATGCTTGTAGACACATGGGCAGACAGACAGACAGAAGTGAACCACTTGTAACCCTGCTTTTCGCTTCACGTGCATGGAGTAATAATACATTCCATAATTTTGAAGGCATTCTCTCGGGTTGCAACAAACACTTTTCCATCAGATTGGAAGCTTTTGTGTCCCTTCAGTGTATAATTATTTGGGTGTATGTAGACAGTGCAGGACATCATTCGTTATAGGCTTGTTCATCAAAACAAACTTTCTGCACCCAAGGTGCTTTATAATGCTCATGTCCTTGACAGGCAATCATCGCCATATATTGCAGCTATTCATCTGTGAATTGCAATAAGCTCGATATTTTCTTTGGCCAGAAATTAAATAATTATTCTCTGTTCCATGCTTATTGTTACCCCATTTGCTGCCATCTTCATTTTGGGCATGTGCATTAAGGTGGGAAACAGGTCATGGTTATGGGTACCAGAATTACCTGCACTTAAAAGATAGATTCCCTCTAAATTATTAATATACATGTAGTACATTAATCTGCCTTTTATTAACAATTCAAAGCGACACATTATCGGTCAAGGAATCACCTGATTAGTTACAATGGGAATCAGATGCGTTTTCTTGCATCCTAATAATTGTTTCACCAATTGAAACCTCTCCAGAAATTGAAGGGAATGCTGACTTCCTCAGACATGCATTGATTCATCTGTTTCGGTTACTATGATCTCTGATCAATAACATCGTTTTTGGAACTATTATCGATATGAGCCATCATGAACAAGAGTGAGAATTTCTTTGCAATATCCATGTCCCCTACCAATATGATAATCAGTCCAAAAAGGGCATAACTCTGTGAAAAATTGATGAAACGCACTGAAACTCGAATATATTCTGTAAGTTATCATAATAAAGCCATGTACCAAGTTTCAGTTGAATATGCTAAAGGGTATGGGGGAAAAAGTCTGAATAACCACAGGTGTGAGTGTGATGGCTGTAAGGATGGACAGACGGATAGCAAACCTATCGGTGAAACCTGAAGGGGACTAATACCATAGAATGTGCAGCAAAGTATTCATTTCATGTCTGAGATGCCTGTGTTGTCATTCAATCTAATCTCAATTGCATTTAACGCTCTCCAACTGCACCCTCTTATAACTGACTCTCTCCCACCCCCAGAACACCTCCCCACCTTCCTGTCTCACCGGCCCACGTTACCCACGCTCGTCACCACCCCGACTTGTCAGGCCTTATTTCATCCACGTTCATTTCACACTCTGAAATCTCGTGTGCTTTATAAACGTATCTGTGACACAGACATTGATTATACGGATGCCCAACAAAAATGTGCCTTTCACGCAGATACAATTGAACTGTTGCTCCCTTACACCTTTGAATATCTTATCCTGTCGGAACACCTTTTAAACAGAAATTAATGATTCTCTATAAAGTGGGAGCGTTGTGTGATGAGTTTGCTGAGTTTCTGATCTCAAACCCGATTTGCTCAATAAATCCATTCATTTGTTTAGTGTATGTCGTTTGAGAAAATTTATTCCTACACTAGTCCTGTCATCGACTTTCACGATCTGTAAGGATAAAAAATGTGAACACTTTTTATTTTTATTTTACTCATATATTATAATTCAAGGTCGTGATACAATGTGTGACTTGACTTCTAATGCTGGCTATTTTAAAATCACTCGTTGGTTTATTTCCACTTCTATAGAGAAATATTATGGCTGCCAGGATGGCCTAGAGGTAAGCACACTCACTTCTGAGCCATATAGCCTGGGTTCAAATTTCGACTCAGCTATAAACTGTCATCCTTGTGTTTCACGTGAAGGGTGAGTCATCAATGTGTGTTCCATCCATCGGGTGGATATTGGCAGATGAGTCATTTGCCAGCACTTGGTGGACATTAGAGCCAATGGTGTCTTTCACAAATAGTAGGTGAGCTGTCCCCGGCAA
>NC_140961.1:85265384-85367884 GCF_056783735.1 Eptatretus burgeri | reverse complement strand
ACCAGATTGTTTAATAAAGTCTTGGAAAGTGAGAGGATGCCGGAGGAGTGGAGATTAAGTGTACTGGTTCCGATTTTCAAGAATAAGGGTGATGTGCAGAGCTGTGGAAATTACAGAGGGATACAGTTGTTAAGCCACACCATGAAGTTGTGGGAAAGAGTAGTGGAAGCTAGGTTGAGAGGAGAGGTGATGATCTTTGAGCAGCAATATGGGTTTATGCCAGGAAAGAGCACCACTGATGTGATGTTTGCTTTCAGAATGTTGATGGAGAAGTATAGGGAAGGCCAGAAGGAGTTACATTGTGTGTTTGTGGATTTAGAGAAAGCTTATGATAGGGTGCCAAGAGAGGAGTTGTGGCATTGTATGAGGAAGTCGGGAGTGGTGGAGAAGTATGTGAGGATCGTGCAGGATATGTACGAGGACAGTGTGACAGCGGTGAGGTGTGCGGTAGGAATGACGGACCGGTTGAAGGTTAAAGTGGGATTACTCCAAGGATCCACTCTGAGCCCTTTCCTGTTTGCAATGGTGATGGACAGGTTGACGGACGAGATCAGACTGGAGTCCCCATGGACTATGATGTTCGCGGATGGCATCATGATCTGTAGGGAGAGTAGGGTGGAGGTACGCACTGGAGAGAAGGGGAATGATAGTCAGTCGGAGTAAGATGGAGTACATGTGCGTAAATGAGAGGGAGGGTGGTGGTATGGTGCGGTTGCAAGGAGTTGAGGTGGGGAAGGTGGATTGGTTTAAATACTTGGGATAAACTGTCCAAAGTAACGGAGAGTGTGGGAGAGAAGTGAAAAAGAGAGTGCAGGCAGGATGGAGTGGGTGGAGAAGAGTTGCAGGAGTGATTTGTGACAGAAGGGTAGCTGCAAGAGTGAAGGGGAAAGTATATAAGACAGTAGTGAGACCAGCTATGTTGTATGGTTTGGAGGCGGTGGCACTAACAAAAAGACAGGAAGCAGAGCTGGAGGTGGCAGAGTTAAAGATGCTGCGATTCTCGTTGGGAGTGATGAGGATGGACAGGATAAGGAATGAGTATAATAGAGGGACAGCGCAGGTAGGATGGTTTGGAGACAAAGTGAGAGAGGCAAGATTGAGATGGTTTGGACATGTGCTCAGGAGGGAAGCGGAGTATATTGGAAGAAGGATGCTGAAGATGGAGCCGCCAGGCAGGAGGAGAAGAGGAAGGCCAAAGAAGAGGTTCATGGATACGGTGAGGGCGGACATGCGGGTGGTTGGAGTGTTAATGGAAGATGTGGAGGATAGAGCGAAATGGAGACGGTTGATCCGCTGGCGACCCTCAACGGGAGCGAGCCGAAAGAAGAAGAAGAAATATATGTATATATATATATATATATATATATATATATATATATATATATATATATATATATATATATATATATATATATATATATATATATATATATATATATATATATATATATATATATATACATATATATATATATATATATATATATATATATATATATATATATATATATATATATATATATATATATATATATATATATCTTCTTCTTTCGGCTGCTCACGATAGGGGTCGCCACAGGGGATCATCCGTATGATCCTCATAATGATTTGGCACATGTTTTACACTGGATGCCCTCCCTGAAGCAACCCTGGTCGCCTCTTACGACACAGGGATATGGTACACCTATTTTAACCGCGGTATACACCAGCCCAGTATTCTGGTACTCATTTCGCCAACCTCCTCGGGATGACAGGCTGAATCAACCCCCTGGTGTATTAATTCAGTGGCCCAACGGGGCTTGAACTCAGGACCTTTTGGATCCCAAGCCGCTGCCCTAACCACTGCGCCAACACCAGGATATATATATATATATATATATATATATATATATATATATATATATATATATATATATATATATATATATATATATATATATATATATATATATATATATATATATATAATCAAAAAACTTTGACAGACTCACTTTTGTCCTTCGGAATCCTCTGGTAAAGTTTGACGAATATATCTGAAAGCATTAACGAGGTATCGCACTCACAGACAAACAGACAAACAAATTTGAAAGACCGAGGACATATAATGAAAATTTACAATTCTTGTCAAAATAAAGAAAAGAAGAGAGGAGAGAAAGAAACACAGTAACCTGTAAGTATGATCGAACAGTCCCAAGGACGGTGGTTCCGTAACCGAGAAATTATCAAAACATGAGAGTTCATTTATGCATTGAGCCTGGATTTTGGAGGTTTACGAGGTGGGGCTTGCTCGAATAACACATGCATTCGTCTAGATGCCAAACAGCCATTTCAGGGCAAAGCGTGCTTTAGCGTCATTATGAAGTTTTTTGGTTGATTCATCATCTCTGAGTTATTCTGAATAGTCAGGGATCCAGACCTATAATTTCAAGATGGACCAGACACCACTTCCTATACTTTGCAGGCCTCGTTTTTTCTTTAGTTTGGTGTCTCAGGATGAAGAATCAAGAGTCCTGCTCGGGTATCTCGTTTGCGAACACATCACAAATTGTATTTGAACATAGGTACCCACCAAAAAATGAGTGCGATTTTCGGTATCACTAATTTTTCAGATTAGGTTTCATAATTTCCTCAAATGTCAAGTTAGACAGTTAATTTCAATCGCAAGTAAGGACTTTGGCATGATCTTTCATATGCCGAGGCCAAATGTGTCATGTTTTGCCAATTAGAGGTTGAAAAAATTATTTTTCAGTCCAAATTGCCTGCAAAATTTGCTAAATCAGCAATAAATATTGTTTTCATTTGTCTTAAAATCAATGAAACAACTAATATTATTATTATGTTGTCAAAGGGACATAGTAGATGCAATAGGAACGATTGGTCATCATTATACTAATAATACCCAATATAAATACATGTACATGTGTTCATACACATACATATACATGTATATACAATGAACATTATTTTTCAGAAAATGGTAAACCACACTTTTTTCTTGCCAGAATGGTGGTTTGGATGTGCACGCAACGTGAGCAAGAGGTTTCTAACACATATTTATTACAGATTATGAACGTTTAGACATTATTATATGTGTATTAGGTTGTGTGTTGAAAAGCAGTACTACACTCCACAGACACATACTAGTACATCGTGTATCTACCTATTGATCCGGAAGATGGGACCCGCGACTGCAAGTATACAGTTAGTTAAGATTGTGAATAATATAATTAAGAACTAATTAAGAACTAACACATCTATTGAGTTAACATGCATATGCCTTCATGTGAATGAACATTTAAATTATATACTTGCAGGTGTCATTACAACTAATGGATCGCATGTGATACCAGATCTGCAATGTGAAGATCATGAGAAAGCCGACATGTGCATCTTTTCCCATATCGCATATTGTGTGTCCCAGTTTGGATACACACGTATTGTTGTTCAGGCAACGGATACAGACATACTCGTCTTAGCTGTTTATTACAGTGTATGTATACCTGGGTTGAGAGAGCCGTGGGTGAATAAGGGCTCCAAGTACATCCCATGTCACACAATGGCATCAGTGCTTGCTGAAAAGTATAATCTGTCAGTTCAACTTGCGACATCGGCGCTTCTCTGTGGTCATATAATGAGTGGGTGTGACAGGGTTAGTTACGCATTCGGAAAAGGAAAGAGGAAAGCCATCCAATCAGTCATGCTTCATGCATCTGAGCTCACAGAAATGGTTCAATTCGGAGGTCAGGTCAGGTCAGGTATGGGAGCATGTGCCAGAACAGCGTGTCGCTGCGTCCACTTTCCACCGGTACTCCAGGGGCCTCCGTCTGGCCTTCCCCCAGGCAGATGCCAGGCCCATCCGCATCTCCTTGAGATGCTGGTCAACCTGCTGGAACCACGAGGAACGTGGTCAGCCCATTGGCCTCCTCCACTCACGAAACTCCCTCGCTGAGAGAATCTGGTGAGCAGGATCAGCGTCCGGAAAACGAGCCACATGTCCATACAGCCGCAACTAATGCTCTGGTCAATGGTATCCAGTGTCCCTTGAGAGACAAAATTCTTCTTTGCCCTGCGGTGAGTTCCAAGACATCCACTGGCAACATCAAGGGTGGTGGTCTTGAAGGCACTCCACAACTCTTCAGGACCTCTCAAAGCACCCAGACACCCCAAATGTCCACTCAGCCTGTTCGCAAACTCCTCAGCTACTCTCTCATCCTTGAGCTTGCCAACATCCAGCCGAGGCTGGGATGGTACCATTTTGCGGGATTTAAGGTGCAGCTTTAGAGATGCTACAACAAGCCGGTGATCAGTATTGAGGAACTGAGAACTCCAGTAGACCCTGCAGTTTTGGATCATCCTCCAGCGACCGTCAACGAGGACATGGTCAATTTCCTTTGCCACACCGCCAGCTTTGGAATACCAAGTCCAGCAATGAGCTTGTTTGCGCTGAAACCATGAACCAGTCACCCTAAGTCCATGACTTCTTGCAAAGTCAAGGAACTTAGTGCTATTCTGGTTCATAGTTCCTGACCCACGGGGACCAACACATGTCTCATAACCATCCCTATCAGTTCCAGTCGATGCATTGAAATCCCCCAAGACTAGAAGTGTATCTCCTCTGGGTCACTGATCAACCACACACTCGAGTGTGGCGTAGAATGTGTCCTTCACGGTGAGGTCACTCGCCTCATTCGGAGCATAGACTGAGACCAGGGAAATGACACCTAAGGAGTGACGAATCCTTAGTCTCATAATACGATCGTTGCCCGGTGTTACCTCAATTATCATTGGGCTCATCTTATTGGACACAGCAACAGCTACTCCTTGAGTATGGTAACCATCAGAATGACGGAGGGGATTCCCTGAATACATCACCAGAGGTAGTTACTGCGTGTAGGGCTTTCTTCATTAAGTTGTACTGCGATTTCAGTGGTGATCTCAACCAACTTCGTGCCCATATCTTTGGACGTAGCAAAGTCGACATAAAGAAACTCCCCCTAACTAAGAACGCTTTCCAGTATCATATGTACAGGGGTCTATACCAGATAGCAACATGCAAAAGATCACACAGGAGCACCCTCCACTTGCCAGACGCTACATCATTTGGAAGACAGATTCTGACTGGAAACTTAGTTCCCATCCTGATGGAAAAACCACCAAAGCCTGCAACGGCCAAGCAGAAGCGATACTGCCAGTGTAGCAAGAGCAAGTGCTTAAGAAATTGTTCTTGTGCTGCAGCTGGTATCGACTGTGTCATTGCATGTAAATGTTCGGGCAATCCCACCAAGTGTGCTCTTTTCAGGGACGATAGTGATGAAGATGAATGAACTAAATGTACACTGCAGTCCAATATTTTAACTGAGACTCCAATATTCGTTTTATTGTCTGCCACTGCGAGACAAGATGCAAGTTGCAAATATTATTTAAACATCGATTCACATGTATAATGTGTAATCCTATTCAATCAATATACATGTATTATTATTTGGTACATATCTGAAATGAAAAAGTATGATACATTATGATAAACATTCGTTCAATTTGTAACAAATCTGTTATGGTAAAAGCTATGTTTCTAACAAATATATAATTTATAAAAATATATATTCACTATTTTAGGGTTGGTTTACTTATAAATACATTTGTATCACTGGGTGAGTGTCGCTGCTGGTGGACAATGTGTCCCCGCCCGGTGATACCATTAACCCAGTTGCTTTGTGCTGAATGGGTATTTATGTGCCTGTAGTACAAACCAGTTACTTTGGGTTATTGTACTTTCATTTGTATTTTGCATGGTATGTTGGTTGTCTGAAAGCGATGTGTACATCTAGTATATTGTAGAAACAACCTTTTTCATGCTGTTGTCCCTTGATACCTTGATAACTCCATCATGTTTCTGTGTGGAAAGTTTGTATTTTTTTTCAAAAATCTTTATTATATTAAATTTAATTGTATTCACTATTTTAGGGTTGGTAATTGGCTAACAAATAATATATAAGTTAAATGAATATTAATTGACCCTACTCTATCTACCAGAAGTTATTTTGAGAGCACAAAATCAAGTTTAAGATGAATGAAAACAAATTTACTGCTGATTCAGCTATTTTTGGGGGTAAATTTGCACTGAAACATAATTTTTTTTTCAACCTCTAATTGGTGAAATTTGACACATGTGACTGCAGCAAATTAAAGATCATGCCAACGTCCTTACTCGGGGTTGAAATCAACTGTCTAACTTGATATTTGAAGAACTTATGAAACGTTTTTTGAAAAATTAGTGATACCGAAAATCGCACCCATTTTTTGGTGGGTACGTATATTCAAATACAATTTGTGAGATGTTCGCAATCGAGATGACCGAGCAGGCCTTTTGATTATTAATCCTAAGACAATAAACGAAAGAAAAAATGAGGCCTGCAAAGTATAGGAAGCGGTGTCCGGTAACTCCTAAAATAGCGGCCTTTCTGAGTTTGGATCCCTGACTAGAATCAGAATCAGCCGGGTGCCAGACTCGCACGCTTGAGGAATGTTTTTTAGAGGCGAAAAACAAAATGGCCGCCACCGACTTTCGATAAATTCTGTTTTGGGCTATATATTCACTTCTATTGCACTTACACACAATTTTGGTGTCTACTACTGTGTTTCATGCGACAGACAAGGTAAACGTTGATGATTCTCTCAAGATTGGACAACAACAGATGGCGGAATTTGAATCTGGATGGCCAACAAGCTTCAACAAGACACCAACCAGGAAAGTGACCCTGATGACTTCGACCAAAAAGAGCATCAAGCTGGATGGAAGGACCGTATATTATACCGAATTGATCGACACCCGAGTCATATGTCTCCAACAATACAGGGATATTGATATCAAGGATGTCCTCTCTTACGAATTGTCCCCTGTCCGAGCCTCCTTGTTTGATGAGAGTGGTGTGATGCGGGCTCAGTTGGAAGCAATCCTGAAGACAAAACTCCAAGTTGAGCAATCAAGTCGAATCCAAGGTGTTCCAGATGCTGTCATCATCGATGGATGTGCCATGTTATGGACTGTACATTGGCCCACAAATGGTACAGTTGAGGATTATGTGATCAACTTCATAGGAACCATCAAATACCACCTGGAGTGTTGTGATGTAGACCTGATTTTCTACAGGTACATCACAATGAGCACGAAACAAATGACGAGATTCAGTCGCGCAGGTCATGATTCAAGTCGAAAACAATAACTCAACTTACACGAAACACTTCCAGTGCAAAAAGTGGTCCCAAATGTAGCCTACAAAAAAGTACAACTGATCGATTTGATCTGTCAGTAACTGATGACCCACATTGTGGACAACCAGACCAAACTGGTGATCACTGGAAAAGATCCTACACCAGTACAAGTATGGAACAATTCCACTCTCCACAGACAGGATCTGAAAACACACCATGAAGAATCAGATATCATCATCATCCATCACTTAGTTAGAATTGTGTCAGGTGTCAGTGGTGACTCACACATCAAAGTGGTCTGTGACGATACAGATGTCGTTGTCCTATTGATTCATTTCTACCTCGAGGAAAAGATGACTGTGGATGTCAGCATGGAGAGTCCGTGTGCTGGAAGGGTGAACTTAGACATTCGCCAAACAGAACTGAAACACAAAAGCATCGCCAAATATCTGCCTGCTGTACATGCTCTGACCGGATGCGATACCATGTCGTATTTGTTTGGCATTGGAAAGGCCACAGCGCTGAAGGTACTAATGGGTGGACATCATCCCACCTTACTTGGCCAGCTGGGAGCAGATGAGGAAAAGATGGCATCTGAAGCAACTACCTTCATTGCTGCCTGTTATGGTTCCAAAGTCGAAGGTGATATATCCACATACCGGTATCAGTTGTGGAAGTCTAAGATGGCCAACTCCAAGATTACCTCTGCTCCGAAATTGAAGTTGTTGCCCCCATCGCACGATGCCTTTGTTCAACATGTACATCGCGCTCATCATCAAGTAATTATCTGAAAAGTGGCCACTCAGTCAGACCCTCCGAACCTGGATCCCATCAAGTATGAATGGCAAGAAGTTGAGGACGGTGCAACGTTGTGTCCAACCACACTTCCACCTGATGTGTCTGCTGCACCAGTCACCATTCTGCAGCTGATCAAGTGTGGATGCTTCACCAGCCGGCCATCTTCCACGGGGAGGTGTGGTTGTGTGGCAGCACAGATGTCATGTTCGATGTTTTGCAGTTGTAATGCTGGATCAGACTATTGTAACGAACAGACAAGGGCAGTAGCTGCTAATCACGATGACGATGACGAAGATTGAACATAATGTAGAACATTGCATCCTTAACAAAGTTTATATTTGTTTGCCTAAAAATAAAATGTAATTTCGAAATCATATACATGTACATACTTACTTTAAGACATAACCCAAAGTCATAGTCAACTATCCACATGTATCCAGATATATTTGTGTAAAAATCGTATTACAATATAATGATCAAATCAGTGATCATTGCAAGTAAGTTACTTCAGCTGTCATTGACTATTATTGTACGTATTATTAATATTTGAAGGTTCATCAAATTCAATTTCTTACTCGAAGTGATGAGTGGAACTGCAAAATAGCCATTTTTCATATTAAAATGGTGGCCATCATGAAAATATGAATCAGGTCTTATATATACAACTTCAATTTTATCATTCTCGGATTCATTGACCATGAAAACATAGTAGTAGATACCAAAATTGTGTTTGTAAGTGCATTAGAAGAGAAGATATAGCCCAAAACAGAACTTATCGAAAGTCGGTGGCACCCATTTTGTTGTTCGCCTCTAAAAAAAATTCCTCAAAGGTGCGAGTCTGGCACCCGGCTGATTCTGATTCAGGATAGCTCAGAGATGATTAATCACCCAAAAAACTTCATAATGATGCCACAACATGATTTTTCACATTTCCGCTGGACTACATCCTGGAATTTCGAGAAAAGGTCAGGATGAGAGAGCAAAGGGAACGAAACCGTTTGTGAAGTGATTAAAAAAAAACTGAGAAGCCATTGATCTGTGTGTGTTCTGAGAGTATCATGACTTGTGCTTTGTTGAGAGTGTTAAGTTTCACAGATTCCAGGTGAAAGATTTGTGACTATGTGTCACCTGCTTATAAATGAATTGAGCTATGGAAAAGCCCTTGGAGGCTCTACATAGTTCCGATTTTTCAAGGAATGACTTGGACCAACAGAAGATGGCCCATCTGTGATTTTATTTTGATGCCAGCTTTGAAATGTGGTCAGTGCGGGAAAGGTCATGACTGTTTCTGAGGCCTGGAAATAAATGAGTTTACCTTTTGATTGCAACGTCATCCTTCGATGCAACATGGTGAGATTTGCCAGGATTCAGACATGTTACATTTATCAAACTAGCATCAAATCAAGTCCAGATTAACAGAAAGCAATGCAGCTGCTGTCTGCCCATATGATATAATATCGAGTCATTTGTAAAAAAACAAAAAAAAGGGAAGAGAGATATTTGCAGAACATTAGAAGGGTCACTTATGTAGATGAAGAACTACGCTGGGCTCAATATACTGCTTTAGGGTTCTCCAACCTCCAGTGGGAAACCGGAGGAGAGGGTTGCATGGATAGCAACACATTGACTGCATGAGTGGAGGAGGCAAAGCTCGGTGTGCAAGACTGTGTCGAATGCCTGAAACATACACAGGGAGATGATCGTGACCTCTTTTTGATATTTAGGACCTCCAACCATTGCTAACCCTTTCTTATTTGTCTTCCTTAAGAGTTAAGGGGTTTTGTGTCAGCATTCCAAATTTGCAGATGACATGAAGCCTGCACGTACGTTTGATAACAGAGAGATGATGCTGATAAGATTCAGGAAAGTCTAGATTGGGCAAAAGATTGACAGTTACAGTTTTAGATAATGAAATATAAGGTGTTGGGGATGGGTAAGAATAATGAAAGTGGAGATTACATGATTCAAGGGGCAGTCTTGGAGTGTGTCACACAAGAGTAGGATCTGGGGGTGGTAATAGATATGTCGGGAAAGAAGACAGCACAGTGCCAGGCAGCCATAAGTACAGCTAACAGGATTTTAGGTTGTATTCATAGAGGGTTAAATTATAAATCAAAATCGATCGTGTTAACACTGTACAGGAAGTTAGTGATGCTTAATATGGAATAATGTGTTCCGAGTTCATCACCACTTCTGAAGAAGGATATTGCTGCCAAATAAAGGGTTCAGTGTGGAGTGACTTGACTGATTCCAGAACTATCCTCCTTGTTCCAATACTGAAGATTTTTCGTTTGAAAATTTTTGCAAAGCAATCAACCATAAAACTTTCTGGTCTGGATGTTCAGGATCCTGAACATATATCCAGAATCAAAGAGGTTCTTCAGGATTAGAGAGGGGGGGGAGGGTGGGAATGATCTTTTCTCACCTTTCCTTAAATGAGCAACTTAACCGACTGTAAAGTGTTATATAGAAAGAATGACAAATATTTTTAACAACTACTGTTCTCGTTATAAACTTTGCCTGTTTTTCAACATATTGGAGTATTGCTTGCTGAACACACCCCCACCCCTCCCCCCTTTCCCCATTCAACTCCTACCCTGCACTTCCATATGGTCGGTCCTTCGCGTTTTTTCCCCCTTTATCTTCCATATCTCTGATCTCTGTGCAATGCATCAATCAGCAGCTGCCTTCACCTGTTTCATGTCACTTGCATCGGCTGTTTTTGTTGCAAAGGTTCAACAGAAATGCAGATGACATTCCTAATGTACCCGAGAAAGGATACAAAGAACAATCCTAATGGATGAAAGCTAAATGAAGCAAGAACAAGGTCGTATGAACTATGAAGCTCATGGAAAAGACCATATATTACTGAAGATGTTCTGAAATGCAAGGATCACAACACGAGCATTCGGAGTAATGTTTTTGTTTTCGTAAGTTATACAAATGGCAATCATTTTCACCATTTTGTGGCATCAAAAACATATATTGGAGAGGTTCCACGTTGAAGTGGTCAACTCTTTTGTGGATCATTCATAGAATGATAATTGAATGATTGACATAAACGAAACTTTTAAACGTTTTTAAACAACAATTACAACTTTTTCCAAAAACTAGTGTTTTTGGAACAGTAGTGACGTTTGGACTAAGCAATCATCGACCTTATTTGACCTAAGGCCAAGTTGGGCCGCATGCGTATTGATGAAGGAACATTTGTTTAACTGCGAGAATAGTTGGAGCGTGCTATTTGTATGTCTACATCAGTGTATCAATAAAACAAAAAGCTAATCAACCGAAACGCAATTGTCTCACACCAAGACAAACATGCTCGATTGAAGCTGTACCTAGAACTGGGCCACGATTCATTACAGATTCATTAGAGGGGATGTAGACCGAGAGGCAAGGGGCCTTTTCATTGTGACTGCTCCGACAAGTGAGAAATGCGAGGGCCTGCAAAATGGTTGCAAAAATGATCTGCAGAGTTGATTCGGTTATTTTTTGCTTCGAAGCTTCATTAGGATAAATTGCTTTCAGTGCAAAGACCTCCACTTTTTGATGTGGCTTGTGTAGTGGAGGGATTTGTAATTTCGCATTTTGATTGTTGCTTGGCACCTGCGGGCACAGAAATCTCCACCCCCCCAAAAAAAAAAATACACAAGCAACATATACTGACAAATTAATTGTCACTTGCTTTTTAACAAAGAAAAATTATTCTGGACAAGCCAAGCCGACGGGGTTCAACACGCATAGACAGAGACATTAAATCTTGATCAGAGTGACAAATTTGAAAGCAGTTGGGAATGGTGTATAGGGGAACAGGGGTAGGTATGGGGGGGGACGGAAATGGTGTTGAGGAGAGCGAGAAGGCATGGGGGGGGGGTTGGCGGAAGCAGTTCGACTCTCTGTGTGTGCATTTTGCCCCAAATTACTCTGAAATGCACGACGCACGAACAGCGGATGCATCGCACAGGTCGGCGTGATGGATGTTGTCGCTGCAGGCCCAGCCTTTAGCCTCGACGCTCTTCTTATGGAAACACGTCCAAGAATGAAGCTTTAATAAAATGTTGCCTTGAACACTGTCACCAAGGTGTTGTTGTTGCGGATAATTTTTTGGAAAGATCTCTCTCATAGTAATGCCCTGAGGAGATCTCCACTTGGATTGGTTGTCCCTTTTGCTTGAGATTTATTTCCTGAGACCAGATCTGAATTTTAAGGTCTGACTTCATCCGTCATTGTGAGGAGTTAATCCACTCATTGTGCAAATGAAATGTAGAGGTCCGCAAAGCACATTTATCTTTGCAAGGCTGAACAGCTCTATTCTTCTAATTATTTTTTCATATCCTCTATCTACCTGTTTGATAACTTAATTATATTTTTATACTTTTTGTTGCTACATTTATTTATTTATATTGCTTTTCCAGCGAAATATTTCTCATTCAGCAATTTTTGCATTTATGGTGTTCTTCACCTTTAAGCCAGGTTAAAAAAAATTTCATCCTCTTGTCATGCTGATGCAGTAATGAAGGTAAAAACAGCATTTTCTAAGAATCCATGCGACGTTTTAACATTTCTCCATTTGAGTGGTGGTCTGTGGTCTTTTCCTCGTACGTGCCACCGCAGCAAGTTGACATGGTGGTGTTGGAGCCATGACGCAAAAAGGGAGGCCTACTCTGACATTGTAATATTTGAGAAAGAAAACTTAATCCCTTCCCCACAGTGCATCAAGAGCAACAATTGCGAGTTCATTACAGCAAATCTTGCACCTACTGCTAGCACAGGATGGCAAATGTGAGAGGTGGGGAAGGGTAGAATTATTTGAGCTGGAATTTTGCATTTGTCAAGTTCATCTGGAGTAGGTTTTCGTAGCAGCACTTGTCTGTAGCTTTGCAAAGGTTTCAGGGCAAAAGTAGGTGGGAGCAAATGTCATCCTTCCATTTTAACCTTTTGAACCTACATTGATTAAGGTTTGATGATACAGTCACCAGTCACCTCACCGTCTCCCCACCATAAAAAATGCAAGACTGTGCCTCAGGACTAAGGAGTGAGTTAGACCACCTTTGACCTGATCTATAGCAGCAGCATGTTGTAGGATCAATTGCATAAGATAATATAATGGCAAGTTGACACCGCCAGCAATTTTACACAAGCAACTGCTGCAAGTACGACATTGATCGACCAACACTTTCAAGGAATGTGTCATTCTTTCGAACCCACTTTTGAAACAGGAAGGAAAATGGAGAGGAATGAACACTGATGCCAAAAGGTTTAGCATATGGAAAAAGTGAAATATATATATATATATATATATATATATATATATATATATATATATATATATATATATATATATATATATATATATATATATATATATATATATATATATATATATATATAGTTGCGGTTGAGGGAATTCACAAACCACCATTCAGGTGCTGTAGGTGAGATATCTCTGTCAGTACATGTGTAGTTAGCCCCAAACCCGTTGTTTAGAGGGAATAAATGTGATTCATTCGGGCTGCGACACTTTGAGATAGGCGTTTTTCTGTTCTATCTTTATTTTGAACCAACCACGCTCCAACCATCACACAACAACAACAACGCCAACAGCCACGATCTTTACCTTCACAACTCGCTCCCGCAAACATCGCATCACCGCCATTCCAAACGGCACCATGGCCATAAACCATCACCATAAACCCTCCACCACCTTCTCCTCTCTCCTTCTGCGGCCATTCCTGCACCACCTGTGAGCACCGAGCGTCAGGCTGTCCTGGGCTCGTACAGGACGCGCGCCGAGCCGCGAGTGCAAAATGCGGCCTTTCTGAGGAGAATTCGGATCAGGAATGCTACACGCCCACTTCTGATCCGTCCAATCAGCAAGCGTGGGGCGGCTTGGCCCCGCCTCCAGGCGCGTCTGTGTGCAATCGAGATATGCAAATTCTAGGATCAGGGGAGATCACGCCCCTTTTTCTCCGTCCAATGGGCGAGCGTGGCTCCGCCCCCGAGCTCGTTCTGATCCGGAAATTTGCATATGGGTTCTCCTGCCGGCCTATAAAGAGCCGACCGCAAGACGAATCTGGGCGAGTCGGTTTGGGCAGAGTCGGTTTGGGGAGAGTCAGCCTTGGAAGAGCGCAGAGTCGGTTTGGGCAGAGTCGACCTTGGGAGAGTGGAGAGTCGGCCTTGGAAGAGCGGAGAGTCGGCCTTGGAAGAGCGGAGAGTCGGCCTTGGAAGAGCGGAGAGTGTTTTGGGCAGAGTCAGTTTGGAGCGCGGAGTGGAGTCGGGAGGAGAGGGCACCCCAGTGGTTTTCAGCAGTCGGCTGAGGAGAATTGGGGGAAGAGACCGAAGAGTTCGGGTCCGAGGCAGGGAAGACGGCGGTCGGCGACGAGGTCGCCGTGGAATCGCTAGTCATGGGACCCAAGCAAGCCAGCTATACTCTTTCCCCAGAGCATCAACAATTCCCCCCCCCTTTTTCCCCCGCACTGAGATAGTGCAAAAAGGGGGCCCCGTTCCCACCCCACTCCAAGCAGTGCCAACGAAACCCGCGAAACCTGCGGCTCATCACAAAGACACGGTTAGGACCCATCCGGTCTCGCGGACCTGACCGCTCTTTCAGGTCCCGCGCAAATATTGGCCCACAGGCCCCGTCTGCCCCCTTGTCTTTGAGGGTGGCCCTTTTCCTTTGTTTCTGTGTAAACGTGTGTGTGTGTGGCGCCAGTCTGGTGAAGTAAAACTGTTAAGTGTTGCCATGTGTCGGTCTTATTCGGTAGTATCTCTGCGTCATTGTTTCTTTTGTTACATCTGCTTTTTGTGTATAATTGCTTTAACTGTATATGTGTGCTTTCCATGTGCCGCGGAAAAAATGTGCATCATGTTGGACTGTTTTCCCGTTTCGCTTCGTCTTTTCTTTAATTGAATCTCCATCTTGCTTCACGTAAAGGGTTGGTAGTGGGCTTAATACGCCCGATAATTAATCGGAACCGTTGAGGCCGACGATAACACCGCTCGGTTATCCCGATAGTGCAGAACGGATCGCTTAAGCGGCCCGTGTCCGGAGTCGACCTGCGGCGAGGTGCGATCGCCCGGTCTACCCTCCGCATGGGTACTTAGGTAGGTCGAGTTTGGCGAACAACCCTATCCCACGCGGGTGGCCGATTGACACGATCGTGGTGAAGCCAAAAGGCCCACCTGTGACTAGCTCCCGGCGTTAGTCCGAGAGGGTCACGACAGAATTGTCCGTGCGGTGGGCGACCTGCCGCGATTCGAGTCACGTGGCCGTTCGCACGCTGGCGGGCGTGAATTCGCATATATATATATATATATATATATATATATATATATATATATATATATATATATATATATATATATATATATATATATATATATATATATATATATATATATATATATATATATGGAACATTCCTGGGAAAAACGGAACTCCTGGGAAAAATGGAACTCTCCTGGGAAAATGTATTTTTTTTTCTCCCCCTGCATGTGTGAGTTTGTGTACACACCTTAGAGAAGTGAAAAAGAATAAGAAGAATACAAAAATGGAACTCTCCTGGGAAAAACGGAACATTCCTGGGAAAAATGCAACTCTCTTGGGAAACTGGAACTCTCCTGGATAAAAGTAGAACTTTCCTGGGAAAAAATGGAACTCTCCTTGGAAAAATGGAACTTTACTGCAAAAATGGAACTCTCCTAGGAAAATGTAATTTTTTTCTCCCCCTGCATGTATGAGTTTGTGTACACACCTTCGAGAAGTGAAAAAGAATAAGAAGAATACAAAAATGGAACTCTCCTGGGAAAATGGAACTTTTCTGGGAAAAATGGAACTCTCCTGGGAAAATGGAATACTCCTGGGAAAAATGGAACTCTCTTAGGAAAAAGGGAACATGGCTGGGAAAAATAGAACTGTCTTGGGAAAAACAGAACTCCTGGGAAAAATGGAACTCTCCTGGGAAAAATGGAACTCTCTTAGGAAAAAGGGAACATGGCTGGGAAAAATAGAACTGTCTTGGGAAAAACAGAAATCTTGGGAAAAATGGAACATTCCTGGGAAAAATGGAACTCTCCTGGGAAAACAGAACTCTCCTAGGAAAAACGGAACTCTCCTGGGTAAAATGCGAACTCTCCTGGGAAAAAAAGAACTCTCCTGGGAAAGTGGAACTCTCCTGGGGAGATGGAACATTCCTGGGAAAAATAGAACTCTCCTGGGAAAAAAACGGAACTCTCCTGGGAAAAAACGGAACTCTCCTGGGTAAAACGAAACTCTCCTGGGAATATGGAATTTTCTTGAGAAAATGGAACTCTCCTGGGAAAAACGGAACTCTCCTGGGTAAAACAGATCTCTCCTGGGAAAAATGGAACTCTCCTGGGAAAAATGGAACTCTCTTAGGAAAAAGGGAACATGGCTGGGAAAAATAGAACTGTCTTGGGAAAAACAGAAATCTTGGGAAAAATGGAACATTCCTGGGAAAAATGGAACTCTCCTGGGAAAACAGAACTCTCCTAGGAAAAACGGAACTCTCCTGGGTAAAATGCGAACTCTCCTGGGAAAAAAAGAACTCTCCTGGGAAAGTGGAACTCTCCTGGGGAGATGGAACATTCCTGGGAAAAATAGAACTCTCCTGGGAAAAAAACGGAACTCTCCTGGGAAAAAACGGAACTCTCCTGGGTAAAACGAAACTCTCCTGGGAATATGGAATTTTCTTGAGAAAATGGAACTCTCCTGGGAAAAACGGAACTCTCCTGGGTAAAACAGATCTCTCCTGGGAAAAATGGAACTTTCCTGGGAAAAATGGAACTCTCCTGGGAAAATGGAACTTTCCTGGAAAATGGAACTCTCCTGGGAAAAAGGGAACTCTCCTGGGGAAAATGGACCCCAACATCTTTGAGGCCATAAAGAAAATTAGTATGTAGAGTAGACGTTTGTGGGGCCAGCTGACAGGATGGCCTTGAACTACTCGCTTCTAAGCTGTCTCACCGAAGTTCAAATCCCTACCCAGCTTTAAACTGTCATCCCGGTGTCTCACAGGAAGAGCGAGTCCCTCTGATGAATGTTAAACTGGGCATCCCGTCTTCCGTCATTAGTTAGTGCATGTGAAAGATCCCACGGTGTCCTTCACGAAGAGGAGGGGAGCTATCGCCGGCATCGTGAACAAATTCTGCCCGAACCTTAGTTTAACGTCAGACCAGCTGGTTCCTAAAAGACTTGGGCCAAGCTTTCCCTGGCCAATCCCACAAGAAGGTGGGATAATTGGGGGTCGTTAAAGAACAAGAAAAAGGAACACTGTAAGTAAACCTTTAGGTACTTTCACGATACAGTATTTCATTTTAGGTTGAGTGAGTAATGGACACAACCCTGTCAATTAACCTACAAACCCTATCACCAGACGTGAACAATCTGTACCTGACTTGTCGTCCCACAATACATGTTTTCACATTTCGAGGCCCAAGATACACAACACCGTGCAATGCCATAAATTGACAACACTCAACAGAGGCTTTTGTGAAGCTCCAGTTCATGGAATCCCCTCGAATTAGTCTCGTCGAACTGTGCTGGGGATGAGTTAACATCCGAATGACTCCACAATCTCTTCTTAAACACCATTGAAGGTTAACGTGAAGGAAAGCCTGGTGTTGGCTCGATGGTTAAAGTGGTTGGCTTCAGATCTTAGGGTCATGAGTTCGAGCCCCTTATCGTCTGTTGAATGAACATCAGTTAGGTTGACTCAGCCTGCCATCCTTTCGAGGTTGCCAAAATGAGTATCAGCTTATTGGTAACAAGTGGCACTACATCTGTGGCACATCTCCCAGAAAATGATTCCTGCATCCCGAGAAAAATAAAGTAGTCACTGTTTGGTGTCGGCTTCTCTTTCTTCTTGAGATTAGTTCAAGTTGGTCTCGCAGATCGATTGTCATGGTTGGTGGTGCTGGACTTCATGATAACATTCCCGATGGTTGATGTTTTAATGGACGTGCACCCCTCACTCTCTGATGGACCATTGTATTATCTCATTGAAACACTCCTCTCTGGATATTATTCGCTAAAACAGAACAATGAGACTGTTTTCTGACGTCGTTGTACTAATGTCTGTTGATGGCAATCACAACGATGCAAATCATACAACCATATGGGTGGGTGGTCTTCATGAATGAAGCCCATTGCCTGGAGTTGGGGGCTCAACAGAACATGCGACATTTACATCATATCTTTTCCCTGCACAAACGGGCTGCCCAGTCCTGACATTTGTCTGTCCACGTCGGAAAATGTAGAAATGACTGAAATCCCTCTCCCGTCTGTCCGCCGGTTATGTCAGTTATTTGGCCACAGTGCCGGAACACCATGTATAACTGTTTACAAAAGACGTCCATCCGACAGCTTATGGTGGCGTCGGGGATCGACCTCAGATTGGACAGTTGAATAGCGAGTACAGGTGACCCGTGAGCCCCCCTGAGGTCCTCTCCTGTGAAAATTCCATTACAATCGAACAACAGAACAAAGACCTCGTACCATGTACACGATGGCGTTGCTTTGTGCTCGGCGGTTTGAGATGGCGATCGTTCACACTTCGGCTCTCCAATGGCACAGCATTGCGAGCACAGAGCGTGTGTGAAGCCTCTCACATCATGGAGCGGACGCGCTTCATGTTCACATTTGATCGCGATGCGATCAGTGTGACGTCTGCAGTGAGCACCTGGCAAGGGCAGGCCCGTGGAATGTTGCTGCATTCCCGCGCGAATTCCTTTGCAATAACCCTCGGATGAATAATTGGCCGTTTGGGGAAAATGCACTTGGGACAGGTGAGAACACTGAGAGTTGACAAAAGGTAGACATAAACAGGTGTTATAACAGTGCGAGCGTTCTTGGACGATCACATCGAAGGATTCGCCATCTCGATGTGCGACGAAATTCCAGCGATTGCGATCGGTCGTCGAGGAGGCCACTTTGAGGCCTCTCCTTCCTTGAAAGAGCGGGAAAAGAGCGCGGTTTATTTTCTCCAAATTTGTTTCCAGCGATGAAGCAATATCTGCAAAATTTAATTTCCCGGGCTCCCCGCGGGACGCCTTTATGGGCTGCCAAATCTCATTACCGGTGCGAGCGGCGGCCTCTCTGCGCCACGCTTGGAGCCGCACGTGGTGCCGCACGTGGTGCCGAACGTGGTGCCGCACGTGGTGCCGCACGTGGTGCAGCATCACACTGGAGAACGAACCCGTCGGAACCGAAACGACCTCTCGCGCCCTCACACTCATGGACCGCAACACGCGATGTGCACGTGAGGAGCACGTGCGCTCCGTTGGCGCGTCGGCACCGAAAGCGTGCCCTCCAATCACGGCCACGACCCTCGACCTTTGACACACTCCGCGCATCAGCACGTCATCAACATGCCTTCACGGCCCCATCACATCCCATCAGCGTCCGACGAAGCACCGATGCAATCCCGTCCATCGGACGGGGCAGTGACGAAGGCGACGGAAAGTTCGTGTCGAGCTTGAAAGTTTGAATGTTTTTCCTGAAACGTGATGAGTACGCGAATGAAGAGGGGTGTGCGAAGTCGAGGGGGGTAATTCGATGCTTCCTGCCATTGTAGTTGCAAAAGACAAACATTATGGGATGTTAACGTACCTGACGGATAAGCTCAAAGATCAAATACCTGACAAACGTTTTGGGGGGAATACGGGGAAGCAAGTTCGTGTACATGAGGACGGAAGTGGAGAGGGAGTCAATGACTCCACGGTATTTGCGTACGTAATACTTTTTCAGCACGTGAGAACTCCACCTCTGGCGTGCACGCCCGTTCGTTCCCACGTGCCAGGCCACGGCAGGCACGGCTCGCACGTGGGAACACAGGTGTTTACCCCGGCGAGCCGTGCTCTGCGGTTGAAGGGAATTGGCTCGAGGGTTCCTTGCTCCCGAGAGCCTTTGCGGCAAGTCGATTCATTGCCTCTAATTGGACATCTTTCGGACGTCGTTCAAGTGGAAAGCGCAACCACGGCTCCGTGCAGAGTAAGCACGTCCGTGTTTGAGTTTGCGCCAAGATTATGTCGCTGCCAATTTCCTCGGGCTTTGTGTCACCACTTACCTGACAATCAGGTTGTAAATTCGCAGCATGCGTTCGGTCCTAATTGGTACCGTGTAGCGGTTTCTCCTGGTCCCCTAAAGACTTATCTCTTACTGATGAAAGTGACTGCAGCACGGATTAATGGGCCGCGAGCACGGCGGCTCAGGCGATGGTAGGGAGCGGGAGAGGGGGAGAGGGATGGAGAGGGGGAGGGAGAGAGGGAGAGAGGGAGGGAGAGGGAGAGAGGGAGGGAGAGGGGGAGGGAGAGGAGGGAGAGAGGGAGGGAGAGGGGGAGGGAGAGGAGGGAGAGAGGGAGGGAGAGGGGGAGGGAGAGAGGAGGGAGAGAGGGAGGGAGAGGGGGAGAGAGGGAGGGAGAGAGGGAGGGAGAGAGGGAGGGAGAGAGGGAGGGAGAGGAGGGAGAGAGGGAGGGAGAGGAGGGAGGGAGAGAGGGAGGGAGAGGAGGGAGGGAGGGAGGGAGAGGAGGGAGGGAGGGAGGGAGAGAGGGAGGGAGAGAGGGGGAGAGGGGAGAGGGGGAGGGAGAGAGGGAGGGAGGGGGAGAGAGGGAGGGAGGGGGGGAGAGAGGGAGAGAGGGAGGGAGGGGGAGAGGGAGAGAGGGAGGGAGGGGGAGAGGGAGAGAGGGAGGGAGGGGGAGAGGGGGAGAGGGGAGGGAGAGAGGGAGGGAGGTGGGAGGGGGAGAGGAGAGGGAGAGAGGGCGGGGAAATGGATAGGGAGAGAGGGAGGAGGACATGGAGAGGGAGGAAGAGAGGGAGGGAGAGGTAGAGAGAGGGAGGGGAGATGGAGAGGGTGGGAGAGAGGGAGGTGAGATGGAGAGGGAGGGAGAGAGGGAGGGGGAAAGGGGAGGGGAGAGAGGGAGAGAAGAAGAGAACTGTCCAGCCCGCATGGAGGTGAGCAAGCTGAGTTGGGGACCGTGTGGGTCGAGGGGAGGGGGAGGAGTGGGGGTGGCTTGAGATCGAGCACAGCCATCGGCAAACGTGCCGGAAACCATGGCAACGTCGCTTCCCCAAATTGTGTGGGGTCGGTCAATGTGGATGTATGCACGGGTCGCCTCGAATGGCAAATTCTATCCCTTTAATCCGAATCCATAAAGGTCGATCACCGGATCCTTTTATTTACACATGACGATGAAAAACACACATACCATGACGATATGAGTTCCCTTACAAGGAACTACAAGACGCCATGAAGCCCATTAAGCTCGTGCAATGGTTGACAACCTAAGGCTGTTTTATCCTTATTTCAAGCTGAGTGTCAAGCAAGGAAGCAGCACGTCCCATTTTTCAACTCTTTGGAATCACTCGGCAGGGGTTCCACCCCACAGACCTGCCAGACTAAGAATGGACGTTCTAATGAATTGTATGTGTGTGTGTGTGTGTGTGTGTGTGTGTGTGTGTGTGTGTGTGTGTGTGTGTGTGTGTGTGTGTGTGTGTGTGTGTGTGTGTGTGTGTGTGTGTGTGTGTGTTGTTGTTCAGTTAAAAGTTTAATTTCCTGGGAAAGGACGATATTGAAAACAACTGCCCCCCCCCCCCCATTATCAGGCCGCGCACTTATTGATCATTCCTTGCATGCACAACCGGCGGGTGAGAACTTCGAGTCGACGCACTCGTTGTTTGTGCCACGTGTTCATGCGTGATCTTGTTGTCGGGGACACGTTGCTATCACTTTGACAATGCCGCATCAGACGTCGCCGTGACACGTCTGATTGCCGAGCTGCTTCTTCCAAAAGCCTGCGATCCCTGTCGTTGCCTCGTCGGTGCTCCGATGGAGTCCAGAGCGCTGACTGTGTCGGTGGATAAGTTTTGTTTTTTTTGTTCCATTCCAGGTAAACCTGAGAGACCATTTTGATAAAAAAAACCTCATCCAGCTTTAAGCACATCCTCGAGGGGAAAATGGAGCCGTTCAGCCTTTAGTTGTCATGCTCCCTTGCTGAGTCCCTGAGATCGTTGTGCATTCCAACGACGCCAAGTGAATGATGCCACCAATGTCTTCTCCCTTGATCCTGGAGAATAATAAAATATGTCGGGTTATTAGTTCATAACACTGAATTCCATTTAGAATCGGGTGTAAATGTGGCATTGGCTGCAATAAAGCGCAGCTTGACTCCTGTCACTTACTAACACCGTTTATTTCGGTAGATAAGAGGTGGAACACAATATTGTGTCACTCCATGTTGAACATTCTTACTCCTCTGATCTGTCGATCATTCTGGCCAGCCTTTAATTTCTTAACCTTGGACGACTCATTGCCTCCCATTTCCCGATTAAATTGAGCACGATTAACTTAACATAGGAAGGACCAAGGTGGATGGCAACCAGTCACCATTCCTCGTAGAACGCTACTGATATCGTTTGCTCAGCCAACAATTCCATATCAAGCGCTTTGCAAGCCGCTTGCCAAGCAGCTTATCAAGCGCTGTGGTGTGTTCCGTTAGCAAGCGGCTTCCTATCGCTTGCTAATCGAGTCCTTCCGCATCAACCGCTTTTGACGACACTCAATGACTTTGCGATCCCCGTTCCACAACAAACGAAGCAAAGTCAATAAGAGAAGTGCTTTGTCGTGTTAGCATAAGTGGCCACCGCAGTCGGATTCAAAACGATACCGCAAGCCATGAAATGTTCAGAGCCATACCCATGTTATGTAAACTCATAATCTATACAATGAGCAGAATGTGACTCTTCGACTGCGCGATGTCGCCAGATATGGCTGCGACCACATTATTACATCATTATACATACTTGAACCAAGTTTGATTGAAATCCTAGAAGCCAGATTGAAAATATTAAATAATTCTGGCTGCCAGAGCATGCGTCCAATCAGGATGAAATTTAAAACATTTATTCCACGTCACGAATTGATCATAATTTTGAAGTTTCACGTTGATCGCTGCAGCGGTTCAAGAGAGAGATTTTTAAAAAAAACATTCCTTTCAATCCAGTGTGGTTGACAAAACATGTGACCTTTCAATTATTCATGAACACCCTGGTATACCCAAGGGTTGTTCTGGAGAAGAACATTTTTAAAGGATTATATATATAGTTACAATCCGTGAAGTTGTCGAGCCTGTGTCCGAATCCCGACATATCTATAAACGGTCATGCTGGTGTTTCATCAACATGTGGGCCGTCGCCCCTCGGATGGACGTTCAACAGGCGTTGTGGCGGCCTTAGTTGGTGGACGTTAAATATCCCACTGTGTCCTTCACAAAGAGTTGGTGAGCTATCGCCGGTACCATGACCAAATTACAAATTCTTCCTCCAGCTTTAGTCGAACGATGAGAGAGGCCTGGCCCTCCGGGTCGTGAAAGACTTGGGCCAAGCTTCCGCTGCCAACCCCACAATGACGGGCGAATAATTGCGCCCTTTAACGAAGAATAATAATAAGAACTATTTTTTGATGTCCCTGGATGGATAGATATAACGACCTTTCTGAACAAACAAACATCGTCACCCTATCAATAAAATCGACACGGTACAGTTGACATGCTTAACTTTACAATACTCTACTCTAAAAAGTTTATTTTCGCTTCGATTCAATTAGTTGGGCCGATAATTCACCCACTTCTCGATTCCAGGAGACCTTCCTTCTGAAGTGCTTTCAATGTAGTGGAGACAACAATGTTGACCTCATCGTATATTTTCAGGGTCCCCTTGTCCGTAAAGTCATCGTCGTCTCAGAAAATGTCTTCCCGACGACCAAAACCCTGTGGCATGATCATAAACCACAACTGAAGTCACTTTCAAGTTAATAGAAAGGGCTGTTTAGCCTGGAACCTGATAAAGGGTAACCAACCACCAGCAATGATCAATCAAGCTGTTGCAGTGGTTGCACATCATCTTTACAAGCACGTAAGAATTCGTGACATCAGGCAGTTCCAGAGTTGAGAACATCATATGCAGAGTTACATTAGCCGATGTGATTTGGTCTCACCTTCTGATACCTGCCTTGCACGATTGACGAACTTTTATACTAATAAAAATGCAGGTGTTCGCTCGAGATCGTTTAACCATCATGCCTTCATGAGTGGGCATGGAGCCCCAATGAGTGGGTACCATGCCTCTATTCACTTGCAGCACATGTTCACTGGCTTGCGTCATTGCAAAGGGGTATGGCAGGGCAGCTGATACAGTGCCCCAAGTACGTTAGGCTCATACATATTGGAACTTGTCCAGGATTACGGCTACTCACCGATTTGTCTCATCGACTCACCTGATTGTTCATCGAAAGCCACAGCGGGATATTTAACCTCCAGAAGAGAATGCTGGCATACACCGGTCACAAGGCCAACATCTATCTGAGGCAGAGCACACCTTGTGACGTAACTGCGTGACTCAAAAGCATCAATGATCAATCATACAATTCTACTGTCAGACCTGGAGGCTGGCAGGATGGCCGAAAGGTATGCACACTCATCTATAAGCTGTCTCGTGTAGGTTTGAATCCCAACTCCATGTATGTATGTATACACACACATATATATATACGTCTCTGTATATATATATATATATATATATATATATATATATATATATATATATATATATATGTATTCTAATTTAAACTTATCTACTTTTTCTGCTGACAACACCTTTTCAGGGAGGCCATTCTACTACTCTGAGTCAAAGTCCCCTGCCTTCCCACCATCTTCATCTCTCCTCTGCTTCACTCTCAGGCTATGGCCCCAAGTCCTATCACTGTCTACTCTGTTGAATATTTCATCTGCACTTATTTTATCGATACCCTTCATTTTCTTAAACATCTCTATCATATCTCCTCGTCACTGTCTCCTTTCTAATGTGTAAAGCCCTGTCTCCTTCAACCACTCCTCATAGCTGATTCCAGCTTGGCCTGGAATCAATCTTGTCGCCCTGCGCTGAACCCTCTCAATGGCATCTATGTCCTTTCAGAACTGTGGTGACCAGAACTACACACAATATTCTAGATGTGGCCCTCACTAAATTCCTGTACAATGTTAACATCACCTCTTTTGATCCCCCCCGAATAAAACCTAAAACCGTATTTGCTTTACCTGAAGCTGCCTGCTGGCACTGTGCTAACTGCTTACCTCCCATATCTATTATCACCACCAGATCTTTCTCCTGTGTGACACGCTCCAAAATT
This sequence comes from Eptatretus burgeri, assembly GCF_056783735.1. Classification (NCBI taxonomy): domain Eukaryota; kingdom Metazoa; phylum Chordata; class Myxini; order Myxiniformes; family Myxinidae; genus Eptatretus; species Eptatretus burgeri. Next base: position 85,342,670 of record NC_140961.1, on the reverse strand, counting down.
ACCCCTTGCATCCTGTAATCTCTATTTTCATTGTTCTTTCCCATCCCCAACATCTGGCACCTGCTCAGGTTAAATTCCATTTGCCAATCTTTTGCCCAATCTATGCAAGTATCAATACTTTCCTGAATCTGATCAACCACCCACTCTGCTGTACTCCTCACATCCAAGCTTTGTGTCATCTGCAAAGTTGGAAAGCTTACTCTTTACCACATTATCCAAATCATTGATATAATAATGAATAGTAATGGTCTGAGTACTGATCCCCATGGTACCCCACTACTTACATCCTCCCAGCAAGACATCCTCCCACTCACAGCCACTTTTTGCTTCCTACCACTAAGCCAGTTTACAATCCATTAAGCTACCTGACCAGTTACTCCACAAGCCCTCACTTTGGCTCGCAAACTCCGATGTGGGACCTTATCAAATGCCTTCTTTAAGTATAGATCTACTATGTCCACTGCTTTTCACTCATCCACCCAATCAGATACCGTTTCATAGTACTCCAAAACATTTGTTACACAGGAACTACCTTTGGTAAACCCATGCTGACTACCTTTCATTAGTTTGTGTTTGCTTAAATGGTTCCTCTCTCTCTCTATCGAGTGCAGCCTGTGGCTGCTGGTTGCATCATTGGTTGGGACGCAGCAATGCCGCTAATGCAGTGTCCCCCTTACCAGTCCACTGGTGCTCATTTTGCCGACCTCGGAAGGATGACAGGCTGAGTCAACCTCCTGATGTATTTTAATTCAGCGGCCAATGGGGATTGAACTCAGGACCCTCTGATCCCAAGCCGCCACCCTAAGGCCTAGGTCACATTTGCCACGGTGGCCGTGGGGTCTCCAAAATCTGCGGCCACTAGCAATTATACGGCGGCCGCAGTATTTCCATGGTCACACAATGTAGCAGTCACATATGTTTTTATTTTTCGGGTAGCCGCACGGCGTATTTAGAAATCGTGGAGAGCGAAAACGTGGGGGTGCCGTACGGTCTTTGATTTGATGTCGCAAGGTGACCTTAGGGCGTCGCTGCGGCGGCCATAGAATTTTAAAGGCAGACGCAAGGTGCCCGCAAGGTGACCGCAGGGGGGCCCTAAGGCGAACGTGCGGCCAGACGGACGGTAACAAGTGTTTATATATAGCAGTTCTTTTTTTTACTGAAATAAAAATATAACAGTATATATAACTGAATATACTATAACTATAATATACCGTGGTGCCCCCAGATTCCGAACGCCCCATTGTTTGAACAAATTGGAATCCGAACAATTTTTTCAAGAAAATTTTGCCCTAAAAACCTAATACATTTTAAAAAACGGAACACAACGAGGCGTTCATGTTTGTTCACGTGTCTCCCCCACCTGTTTGAGCCGCATCTTTGCGCTATGTTTTTTCAGTTCGTCGGTGGAAGTACTCGTGAAAGCATCTCTCGTGTGTCGAACGATACTTTAGGCCTCAGTCACATTTGCTCTATGGCAAGGATACGGCGGCCGTACGCCCTCTGAATTGACAGAAACGTGCGGCGGCCGCAGAGAAACTGGGGTGGCCTCAGGGTGGCCCTATGCCGTATGGCTATATTTTACAGGCCGTAAGGTCGCCGTGGAATTATAACGCGGAGTTATAACTTTTTTCATTTCTACATTCGCCGTAGAAATTCGACAAGCCGAAACAAAAGAACTGGTTAAAAAAAAAAAAAAATTAACCCATTCGTTACCGTCCGTCTGGCCGCACGTTTCGGCTTAGGGTCCCCCTGCGGTCACTTTGCGGTCACCTTGCGTCTGCCTTTAAAATTCTATGGCCGCCGCAGCGACGCCCTAAGGTCACCTTGCGACATCAAATCAAAGACCGTACGGCACCCCCACGTTTTCTGTTTCCACAATTTATAAACACGCCGTGCGGCTACCCGAAAAATAAAAACATATGTGACTGCGACATTGTGTGACCGTGGAAATACTGCAGCCGCTTTATAATTGCTAGTGCCCGTACATTTTGTAGACCCTCCGGCCACCGAGCCAAATGTGACTTAGGCCTTACCTCGTGTTTTCAGCTTCATTTGTGATGTTTGTTTTTCTAATCATCTTGTGTTTTAATTAATAACAAAAAAGCAATCCGATCACGTGGTGTGACGGACTGTCGGGCAAGGATTGAATTTCACAGCAAAACCAGTTGTAATTTTTAATATCCATGATTACGTCAGCCCGATGCGTTTGATGAAAGTGATTGTGGTTCTGCGGGCATCATGTTTGATGAGCTGCCCTGGTGGCAGCGCTCTCGCAGAGTGCGCGAGCGATCGGAACCCAGGCCGGAGCTCGAGCCTGTTTCGACCTTTGGATGTGGTGATTGTACCAGTTTACATACAATACACCACCACCGAAGGTCATTTACTCATCTTATTTTACCTTAAACATGGGGAATTTCAGTTTAAAGTGTCTTGAAAGTGAGTTTTCTTTGGGTCCACGAAAGGATTAATTCACTCCATTATTTATTATTGGGAAAATATTTTTGGAATCCGAACTTTTTGCAATCCGAACAGCCGCCTGGAACGAATTAAATTGGGATTCTGGGGGCACCACTGTGTATAGGCAAACACCTATACTCCGATCTCTTGCGGTAGCGCATGGTGGACGCATGGTCGATGCAGACTGCCACGGAGGCCTTACGTAGGTGCACGGCGGGCGTAGGGGAACCGTGCGTCGACCCTGTGTTGCCCGCAGGTAGTCACATAGACCGCAAGGCCACCGTACGGCGACCGTGGAAATAGTGCAGCTGCCTTAATTTTTTGGGGGTTGGGAAAATTCATTTTTCATTGAGAAGAGCTTACGGCAGCCGCATGAATAACGCAAGCCCACCATACACATCATCTACGTCATAGCTTGGCTTGTTGAATTGCTCCGGCGAACGTAGAAATGAAAAAGTTATAACTCCGCGCTATAATTCCACGGCGCCCCTACGGCTTGTAAAATATAGCCAAATGGCGTAGGGCCTCTCTCAGGCCACCTCAGTTTCTCTGCGGCCGCCGCACGTTTCTGTCAATTCAGAGGGCGTACGGCCACCGTATCCTCGCCGTAGAGCAAATGTGACCTCGGCCTAACCACCAAGCCAACACCAGGCTTAATGGTTCCTCATCTGGTCCTGAATTAATGTCGCTAACACCTTCCCCACAACTGAAGTCAAACTAACAGGTCTATAGTTTCCCAATTCTTCTCTGGATCCTTTCTTAAATAATGGTGTTACATTTGGTACTCTCCAATATTCTGGTCCCTGTCCTGACTCAAGTGAACTCTTGATAATATCCGTTAACATCTCGCTTACCTGCTCAGCCACCTCCCTCAATACTCTCGGGTGCATATTATCTGGACCCGGAGCCTTATCTACTCTTAGATTTCCTCACTGTTTCTTTACTTCCTCCACTCCAACCTGGATCTTCTGTAAAAGCCCTTCCTCACCACCTTGATAGATACTCTCAGCTATTGGCAATTTTCCTTAGGACCCTAGGATTCCTGACTGTTCTTGTGTAAAAGTTGAACAAAAATACCTGTTTAATCAGCCTATATCACATATATATATATATATATATATATATATATATATATATATATATATATATATATATTGTTATCGTGTTGATCAATATGTGTGCCATCCCTTATATGGACACTGTGAACTGGATGTCCCGTCTGCCCACATCACTTGGTGGACGTTAAAGATCCCACTGTATCCTTTTGTAAGAGTAGGCGAGCTGTCGCCGGCACCCCCACCATATTCCTACCCAACCATACAGAGATAGCCGAGTGTTGGCTTCGTGGTTAGGGTGGTCGCTTGGATCCTCGGGTCCTGAGTTCGAGTCCCGTTAGCTACTGAATTAACACCAGGGGGTTGACTCAGCCTGTCTTCCTTCTGAGGTCGGCAAAATGAGCACCAGTATACTGGTAATAGGGGCACTGCATCAGCGGCATAGCTGCACCCATAACTAATGATGCAACAAGCCGCCAAAAAGGTAGCATACGATGGGAACCATACAGAGGGCATTGCAACAATGGTACAGCCACGCCATCAGCCAATGATACGACCACACAGACTTGTGCTGGGAATGAAACACAGATTAGACAGCTCAAATAAAAAGTAATTGTACTGCCTCTGCATAATCCTGTCATGACCAAGCCTCAATGATTAATACATAACACCATCAGGGCACAATAAGCAGCTCAGTGGTAAAATGCTTCAAGCCTTGCTCCCTTAATCATTTCGTGTGAGTTCTATTCCCATTCCCATTTAGTATGGGTTTCATTTTCTTCTGTTTGCATTTGCAATTTGGACATTGAAAGTTCCATGATATTGCATAATAAATAGCCTGTGGGGAGTGACTGACTGAATATGTGGGGTGAAAATGAGGGATTCGGAGGAAGGGGTCATGACCCCCCCTCCCCTCTTCCTGAAGTGGTCCGGTCATGGGGAGCACAACTTAAGTTCATGGAATGGTCCTTATATTTCATGAAGAGTTTGGTCTCCATCTGGCCTGGCATCTGGTTTAGATTTTTAAATAAATTACCTGAATTTGAGGTGAAAACCCCGTTTTTAGCCTCTTACACTAGGCAGATCCGGGTGGGAGCACAATCACATTGAGACCTCACTGTCCTGATGCATTGTACCAAATTTGGTCCAGATCACTTAGGTAGTTGGGAAGAATAATATGTTTTAGTGAAAATGAGGAATTCTGAGAGGGGGCCCAAAGCCCCCTTTCTGGAGAAGATACGGCCATGAGGATCATAACTTAAAGTTAGGGTATGGTCTTGATGCTTTCTGGTGAGTTTGGTTTGGATCTGTCTCGCAGTTTCTGAGAAAACAAATTTTTGAATAAAATGACAATATTTGGGGGTAAAACCACTCCTTTCACCCCAATTTTTTCAGGTAAGGTCAGATTATATCTGTGACTTGGGACAGGTACCTTGAAAACCTGCACTAACCTGTTTCATGGTCGGGTTGTCGGCGACTAAACCGTCTCCCCCACCAAGTTTCTTGGTGAGGAGGGTGTATGATATGGACACCCAACAGGATGAAGAACAAAACCTGTCAAAGGTAGGAGGAGCTCCTTGTGAGACAACAGCCATCCACATCTCGTGCCAAACTTTGTCTACAGAAATCCTTCTGCAGTTGAGTTACTTTGTACTTGGACGTTGGTGGCAGAATTTGCACTCTGGCCACCGTAAAACCCATTCTTCCGCAAAACATTCCAAAAGCATAAAAAAATCTGTAAACCCTCTCCGTGGGAGTACCTCCTGTACAGCTTCCCTTCACAGGGCAGCTCATCAGATGACGGGATTCGGGCAAAGCCTTCGGAACCCCCAATCTTTGATGATCAGAGGGAAACCACGGGGTAACCTTCACGGGTCAGATTGCAGTAGTATATGTCGGGGTGGTGCTGAGATGTCGTTCACCAGCTGGCGGTCTCCTTGGGTTAACCTGAGGTAGTCCCTTCAGGTGGGTGCCTGCAATGTCCTATACCTTAGATCGGATGATCACCTGTCTCTGTTATTATCTGAGATCAAGCATTTGGACATCGGTATTGCAGCACTCTCTGAGGTTCGGAGACCGGATTGCAATGAGATCATGGCGGGTGGTTTCACCTACGACTGGTCTGGTCATTCTGATCGTTACCATGCCCAAGGAGTTGCTGTAGCTGTGTCAAATAAGCTGATTCCAATTATAATTGAGGTAGCACCGGTCAATGAGTATATTATGAGACTTAGGATACCTCACTCCTTGGGTGTCATTTTCCTGGTCTCTGTATATCCTCCGAGTGAGGCGAGTGATCTCACCATGAAGACGCATTCTAAGCCACGCTCGAATCTGTGGTTGATCAGTGCCCAAGGCAAGATACTCTTCCAGTCTTGGGGGATTTCAGTGCATCGACGGGAACTGATTGGGATGGTTATGTGACTTCTGTTGGTCCTCATGGGTCTGGAACTGTGAACCAGAATAGCACTAAGTTCCTTGACTTTGCAAGAAGTCATGGATTTAGGGTGGCTGTTTCATGGTTTCAGCGCCCAGAAGCTCATCACGGGTCTTGGTATTTCAATGCGGGTGGTGTGACAAAGGAGATTGACCATGTGCTCGTTGATGGTCACTGGAGGAAGATTCGTAACTATAGGGTCTAATGGAGTGCTCTGTTCCTCAATACTGACCACAGGCTTGTTGTAGCAACTCTGAAGATTCAGCTCAAATCCAGGAGAATGGTACCATCCCAAGCTACGCTGGATGTTGGCAAGCTCAAGGACGAGAGGTTAGCTGAGGAGTTTGCGAACAGGCTGAGTGGAGATTTGGGGGAACTGTGTGCTTTGGGGGATCCTGAAGAGTTGTGGAGTGCCTTCAAGACCATCGTTCTTGATGTTGCCGGTGGATGTCTTGGAATTCACCATTGGGTGAAGAAGAATTTTGTCTCTCAAGGGACACTGGATACCATTGACCAGAGTCGCAGGGCCAAGCTGAATGGCAGAGCTGAGCTGTTCAGGGAGGTGAGGTGTCAAACTGTACATGTACTGAGGGTGGACAAGGAGTTCTATGTGCGAGGAATCTGTGAGGAGGGGGGAGCATCACCTGGGGTCAAGTGATTTATGTCCTGCTTTTAGGGGAATTAATGCATTGCGTTCCTCCAAGCCCATCCCTCAGTGTACTGCAGTTTGAGCAGAGGGTGGTGGGCTCTTGACAGAGGAGTCCGAGCTGAATGCCCACTGGGCCAGTTACTTTGACCGGCTGCACCAGACTGATCCACCAGCTGTTGAGTTGGATGTCAGGGGTGTGACTCGCCGATTGGTGACCCTCCAATCAATGGTGGTCCACCTTCGTTTGTCTAAACACAGACTGCGGTGAACTGTTTGAAATGGGGTAAAGCTCCTGGGATCTGTGGCATCCATGCTGAACTTATCAAGGCTGGTGGAAATGCTCTTCTCATGTCATTGTATGCAGTTCTGTGCTCTACCTGAAACACAGGCATCATCCCAACTGACTGGAAGAGGGGCTTTGTTGTCTCTCTCTGGAAAGGGAAGGGTGATTGCCAAGACTGCAAAAACTACTGAGGGTGACGCTGCTCTCAATGCTGGGCAAGGTCTTTATTCAAATAATTATTTATAGGGTTCGCCACCATCTGCTTGAGCACCAGTGTCTATAGCAGTCAGGCTTTACACCAAAGAGGTCAATGATTGACCGGATCCTTGTACTTCGGGTCCTCATCAAACGCAGCCGAGAGTTTTGGCAGGGGCTTCTTGCAGCCTCTGTTGATCTCTGGAAAGTGATCAATTCATTGAATCGGGATGCCTTCTGGAGGATTCTTGAGTTATTTCCAGTTGTTACTGGAGTTTGTCAGGGGTGTGTACTGGCCCCAAAACTTTTCAATACTTGTATGTACTGGATTCTGGGGAGGATGCCGGAGAGATCAAGCTGCGGTGTGTCGTTTGGGATACTCATTATCTCAGACCTTGATTTTTCAGGTGCAGTCATCTTTACAGAGACTCTAGACATCCTTTTGTGGGCCGCCGAGGTGTTGATTGAAGAGCCGGAGCCACTGGGATTATGGGTTTCCAGAGTCAAAACTAAAATCCAGGCTTTCACCCACATCTTGGATGCTGCTATCCTGTCTGTACCTGTTTGTGGCAAGGATGTTGAAGTCATGGAGAGATTCATTTGCCTTGGCAGTGATAGTCATATCTCTGCTGGCTATGAGGCAGAGGTCAACAGACGTCTGGGTCCGGCTTGGGGAGTCATTGATTGACTGGATCATGGGCTGTGGTGCTGCCGGTACCTGTCAGGGAGGACGAAAGTCCGAGTCTTCAGGTCCTTGGTGCTTCCAGTCTTGGACTCTGACCAGGGATCTGAGACGGAGACATGTCTCTTCAGAGAATCCTTTGGTACCATGTCTCTTCAGAGAATCCTTGGTGATCGCTGGTTGGACTTTGTGTCCAATGAGTGGTTGCTGAGAGAGCCTCAAGTGAGATTTGTTTCCTTCATTGTCCGTGAGCATCAGCTGCGGTTGTATGGACAAGTGGCTCATTTTCCTGATGCTGATCCTGCTCACCAGATTCTCTCAGCAAGGGAGCCGTGTGAGTAGAGGAGGCCAATGGGCCGACCATTTTTTTGATGGTTGCAGCAGGTTGATCAGCATCTCAAGATGGGGATGGGCCAATCATCTGCCTGGGGGATGGCCAGATGGAGGCCCCTGGAGTACCGGCGGAAAGTGGACGCAACAACGTGCTGCTCTGGCACATGCTCCCATACCTGACCTTCCCTGACTCCCCCCCCTTAATAGGGGGCACATCTGAATGGGAAGCACAAACACATGATACCTTGCTGTCCTGATTCATCTTCCCAAATTTGGTCCATATCGGTCGAGTAGTTTGTGAGAAAATGTTTTCGTCAAATGTTAACAGATGTATGTCCGGACATATGTACGGACAGATGGACGGCCCGACACCAGGACCCACTCTACGAGCTTCTTTCAGAGAAATACCCTCAATATCATCAGCCTTTTTGGCAGTATCATGGATCAATCGGTAAAATATTTTAATCCACTTGTCCCCACTCTCCCAAAAATAGACCTGGTTTGTCTTCATGTTCTCTTCATAAAGAAGAAGTCGGATGTTTAAAACAACTAGTCATGCAATATTTTACCACACTTTCTCACCTTTCAAATTAAAGTAATTCATGATCTGCAGTGAGCAACTTATATCTTCCACAAACTTGGGAGTGAAGGGATTTTGGAGGGAAGGAGAGGAGGCAAGGGGGAAGGAGACTTGAAGAAGAGGAGAGAAAACAAAAATGGGGGTTGTAAGATGATAGAAGTCAGGAGAGGAAGGGGTAGGAATATGTTTGTGTCAGAATACAAGCCAGTTTTGTAAGTATAATAAATAGATGGACCCTTAACATCAAATGGTGCCATCTTGATATATGATGTTATGATATCACATCTTCCTCATCTTCATTACTGATCAAACATCAGGGCCTACAGCCCATTGAAGTCCAATTTTTGGGAAGGAATTCACAAGGTCCGTCTTTGCAATACTGCGGTTGATAAAAAAAATAAAATAAAATAAAATAAAATCGCACTACTACGACCCAGTTCAGTACAGAATATCATGTGATGAACAACAGGCTGATGTGATTGTCAGCCCATTGTAAACAAGAGAGAGAATTGCAGCAGTGTGCAAGTGTACAGTTTGAATGCAGCCTCGTGGAGAGAGACGGAAATGTCTGCAACCACCCAAATACCAAAACCACCCTTCCAGGTCTTGTGCAAGACTGCGTGCATACTGTGGTGACATCTGCTCAACTTGCTCTCAAAAAAATCTCCCAATCTCTCCACTCTTGCCTATATGTCCCCTAAAATGGTTTGAACTCATCTTAAACAACAGCTTGTTTGAACTTGCCATTGGGAGTGGACATGCAAATCCATGCCTAATATTTTGGTCAGGCCCACACTGGCAGTCAGCACAGGTGACAGATTGTGGGGAAAAGTCTCGAAAAAAAATTCAACATCAGATTTCGAAACTTGAGAGTTCAAAGAACACCGTACCCCAAACACTCATGAGAAAAAGGACAAGGGAAGGGTCTTTTCAACTCATGTTTTGCATTTTCGAGCATGATATACTGTATATTAGCTTCTTTTTTATTTTTGTAAACTTTCGATAACATACGATAACAACCATACAAAGCCGATGGGTCAAATGGAACAGTTCAGAGCTGACAATGCTCCACTGAGATGTGATTTTCATCACCATCGAGGTGTAACCATCTATTTGTGTAATCACAAACCTTGTGCCAACTTTTATTGGAGAAACTGACAATTTTGAAATTATCCTTGAAACAAAGATGTACTAACTCGAGATACTGTATCCTTTTGGACGAAGTTACCGATCTCAGCACGGTGTGCCGCCATTTTGTCTAAAATATAAATCTCAATATTCCCCCACTTTGAGAGCATGAGCATTAAACTTGATTTGTTGAAACGGTATACAATTTTGCCAAAGTACTGCTAAAGTGAAGGTTTTTGGAAGTACAAGCAAGGCGATTTGTGTTCTTTAGCGCTCATAGCATTTAATTCAATTGAATTTTTAAAAAAGTTTTAAAGGCTGAAGAAAAAAAAGGAACGAACATTGAATTAGACGTTTACCACCGTTGATGCATTTTGGAAACACCGTCTTTTACACCACTTTATTGAACACTTTAAATTAGTTATTCATGCCTGTTGTTTGTGTCCTTTATGACATCCAGAAAAGCAGTAAGTTTCCTATTTGGCATGATTTTAAATTTTCTTTGATGTCAGACAAGCAAAAGCAATGCTTTTCCCCACTGTGCACGTCATGGACGTGCGGGCTGAGACACCATACAATTTTGCTATCTCGAGCGCAAAATACCAAGCCAAAGTACTGCAAAGCTGCAGATATTTGGAAATGCAAACAAGCTGATTCGTGTTCTCGTGTTCAAAATATGAAACACAATTGAAGTTCCTCATTCATAGACCGAGACACACACATGGAGTCAACCAATTTCTTTCCTCCGTTTTGCGCGTGTGGTGGGGTAATACACATTCACCTGCCAGCAATCTAACATTTACCTGCAATACAGAATTAGATTATTAATCACAAGAACATCAACACACAATGTCATTTAACAACCTATTTACAGTAATATCCCCATTTTCATAACAACTTAGTGCCGTACCTTAACGAACCTGGTCTTAAGGGGTGGTGTTCCCTGTAACCCTGCTGAAAGAATCAATCCATTTCGGTTATTAAGTGCAATGTAGCAAACTTATTAATCATGTGGAGATGATAAGACTCAACAATCCATGCTGGAATGAAACAGGCAAGGAACCACAAGAATGATCAGGAATGCACAATATCAAGATGAAAATTATTTTACACAATTTATATTCGCCGAGTACGGTAACAATGCTTCAGGCAATGGAATTGATTTGTACAAATAATTCAACACAGTTTAATCCACCAATTTAAATTGATATTACACTGAAATAAGGCTAGAACAATTAATGAGCCTTTAAACAAGAATTCAAACAAAGCTTCAAATATTCAGACTTAAGCACAATGCAGACACTGGGAGAACCCAAATGGGGGAATGAGATAACTTTAGGCCTCAAGGTCTGACCTTGCCCAGGAATTGGTTTCCCTGCAGGACGATGGGGATTATTTGGGTTTAAGAATGAAAGTTTTATCTCAGTTTGGAACACTGAACCAGAGCAACAGTATGACCCCTAGAGCAAAGTGCTCCAGAGCGATGTACTCAGCTGGTGCAAACAGATTGCACGGAGACCCCGGCCTAAATCCCTGCTCCTCAATCCAGCAACTTCTCAAAAGGCTCAATCGGTCTATCGTCCAGCGCTTGAGATCCACGCCCTAAAGCAGGTGTTTTACTCCTCCAGCCTTCCAGCTCTGTGACACTTTGTTATGGGATCCCAAAGACTGATTTTATTATGAATCGGAAAGAACTATTATGGGTTGGAGCCGAGTTGGTGCAGTCAATGGGACAGCCACATTTGGCTGTCTTCAGCCACATATCATGCATAGTCGAGATAGTATCTGTGCCCAGCTTACATCATTCCAAGTGAAGCCCAGTTTTACATTCTCCATCCATGTTGTTCCAGGACAGTGCACATTCATTGCCCACGCTTTTCCCAGTTAAGGTCCTACCAGATTGCACCCATGCCCAGTGCATATGGTCGACACACTATTTCAGGTCATTGCCTCTCCAGCTTGCAACATCTAGAGGCTATTTGCATGATCTCATACACAGTAGTTTGTAAAGAAAGTGGACAAAAGATGAAGGAAACACATAGATAGTTGTGTGAGAAAATATATGACGAATAATAAACTACATAAACAAACCATTTTAAAGCTAATCTATATATTACTAAAACTCTCATCTTGTATGTATGTGTGTATGTATGTATGTATGTATGTTCCTGAAATACAGCCAAAAGCTACACGATAGCGCAAATATTTTAGTGCCACCTTACTCACCATTCTTCTGCGGTGTGCAGTATAAAGTTTCGTTAAAATCGGGCAACGAAAAAAATATTAAATATTGTTGCGGTTGTGGAAATTCGCAAACCACCATTCAGGTCCCGTATGTGAGATATCTCTGCAAGTACACGTGTCGTTAGCCCCAAACCCATTGTTTAGAGGGAATAAATGTGATTCATTCGGGCTGCGACGCTTTGAGATAGCCGTTTTTCTGTTCTATCTTTATTTTGAACCAATCACGCTCCAACCATCACACAACAACAACAACAACAACAACAACAACAACAACAACGCCAACAGCCACGATCTTTACCTTCACAACTCGCTCCCGCAAACATCGCATCACCGCCATTCCAAACGGCACCATGGCCATAAACCACCACCATAAACCCTCCACCACCTTCACCTCTCTCCTTCTGCGGCGATTCCCGCACCACCTGTGAGCACCGAGCGTCAGGCTGTCCTGGGCTCGTACAAGATACGCGTCAACCCGCGAGTGCAAAATGCGGCCTTTCCGAGGAGAATTCGGATCAGGAATACTACACGCCCACTTCTGATCCGTCCAATCAGCAAGTGCGGGGCGGTTTGGCCCCGCCTCCAGGCGCGTCTGTGTGGAATCGAGATATGCAAATTCTAGGATCAGGGGAGATTCACGCCCCTTTTTCTCCGTCCAATGGTCGAGCGTGGCTCCGCCCCCGAGCTCGTTCTGATCTGGAAATTTGCATATGGGTTCTCCTGCCGGCCTATAAAGCGCCGAGCGCAAGGCGAATCTGGGCAGAGTCAGTTTTGGAAGAGTGGAGAGTGGCAGAAAAGGTCGAGTCAGTTTTGGAAGAGCGGAGAGTGGCAGAAAAGGTCGAGTCAGTTTTGGAAGAGCGGAGAGTGGCAGAAAAGCAGAGTCAGTTTTGGAAGAGCGGAGAGTGGCAGAAAAGCGAAGAAAGTTTTGAGGCAGAGTCATTTTGGAAGAGCGGAGTGGAGTCGGGAGGCAAGGGCGTCCAGGTGGTTTTCGGCAGTCGGCTGAGGAGAATTGGGGGAAGAGTCCGAGGAGCTCGGGTCCGAGGCAAAGAAGACGGTGGTCGGCGACGAGGTCGCGGTGGAATCGCTCGTCACGGGACCCAAGCAAACCAGCTATACTCCTTCCCCAGAGCATCAACAATTCCCCCTTTCCCCCATGCTGGGATAGTGCGAAAATGGGGCCCGTTCCCACCCCACTCCAAGCAGTGCCAACGAAACCCGCGAAGGAGCACGAAGTCGGGGCACCGCCGCGCTGCCACATTTGCGGCTCATCACAAAGACGCGGGTAGGACCCACTCGGTCTCGCGGACCTGACTGCTCTTTCAGGTCCCGTGCAAATATTGGCCCACAGGCCCCGTCTGCCCCCTTGTCTTTGAGGGTGGCCTTTTCTTTTGTTTCTGTGTCAACGTGTGTGTGTGGCGCCAGTCTGGTGAAGTACAACTGTTAAGTGTTGCCGTGTGTCGGTCTTATTCGGTAGTATCTCTGCGTCATTGTTTCTTTTGTTACATTTGCTTTTTGTGCATAATTGTTTTAATTGTATATGTGTGCTCTCCGTGTGCCGCAGAATAAATGTGCATCATGTTGAACTGTTTTCCCGTTTCGCTTCGTCTTTTCTTTAATTGAATCTCTATCTTACTTCACGTAAAAGGTAGGTAGTGGGCTTAATACGCCCGATAATTAATCGGAACCGTCGAAGCCGACGATAACACTGCTCGGTTATCCCGATAATACGGAACAGATCGCTTAAGCGGCCCGTGTCCGGAGTCGACCTGCAACGAGGTGCGATCGCCCGGTCTACACTCCGTGTGGGTACTTAGGTAGGTCGAGTTTGGCGAACAACCCTATCCCACGCGGGTGGCCGATTGGCACTATCGTGGTGAGGCCGAAAGACCCACCCGTGACTAGCTCCCGGCGTTAGTCCGAGAGGGTCACGACAGAATTGTCCATCCGGTGGGCGACGTGCCCAGCGATTCGAGTCACGTGGCCGTTCACACGCCGGTGGGCGCGAATTAGCAACAATATAATCAATTCCCGATTCAGTGAAGTCCTCTTCGGGAGTATTTCATCAATGCAAACAACCTCAGCAGTATATTTCGCTGGAGCTATCTTTTTTTTTCTTGAAATGATTTTTTTCATCAACCGCTGTCACAACGGGAACCCAACGGGTTCACCGGTCATCTAATAACCAATTAAAGGTTTGACACTTAATGATAATACTCGCGATGATGTCGCAACCCGAGCTCGTAACCACTTTTCAAAATTATTTTGTACACATTGTCGAGGCTCGTATGAGAGCAAACACACAACAAGGGGGGGGGGGCAGGAGACAAGAGGGGTGGGAGAGGGAAGGACAAAACAGTGGGGAACAGAGAACACGTTCACATTTTTTAATGATTTGCAACTCTCAAATGTAGATGTCCTTGACAGGGTGTCGGTGATAGTTCACCTACTCTTCACGTAGGACACCGTGGGATCTTAACCTCCACCAACTAACGTTGTGAGACGGAAAAATCCCGTTTAACGTTCATCCAAGGGACTACACACATTGATGAATCACCCTGCCTGTGAATCATCAATCATCAACATATTGTGCAGGCAATGTTCTGTAAAATTAACCAGGCTTGATGTTTTTATTGTCTAGATTTTCTGCACATGCAATGAAGCATGAAATACGTGATTATGGGTATTTGGTAAAAGTACTCAATCAATCGTATATCATGCTACATCCAGAATGTCGGTTTTGTCGAAGAAGTTTCTTGGCCAGGGGTGACAGCCCTGGAGGGTCACCACTCCTAAGCAGGTTATACTCGACTGAGGTTTCAGGGATTTGGAATTTGTTCAGGATGCTGGCCATGACTCCGCTACCCTTCTCAGAGGAAACAGGGATCTTTAACGTCCACCAATTAATGCCCAGTTTAACGTCCATCTGAGGGTTGGCACACACACACATTGATGAATCACCCTGCCTGTGAAACGCTGTGATGACAGTACTGGGTATAGCTTAGCTTAGAGGTACGTGAGTGTGCGTACTTCTCCTGTCAGCACATTAAGAGTAGGACAAAGAACAAATGCCCTCAAATTGTATTGCTTGTACACACAATAATCTTCCCTTTATATAAAAAGTTCAGGTAAGATTTCCATCGCTCTAATCTCAAAATATGTCAAAACGAATGCACAGATATTTATTACTATAATGTAACCAAAATGTGAATGCCAGAGCTTACTTGGTAAGTAAGTGATGGTCAAACATCTTCATAACATCAACATATCCTGCAGTCTCTTTTGATTTCAAATTAATTTAGTGGATAGGCCATGTTTTGGCATCTAATTAAAAAAAAATGGCAGCAGCTGTGAGCAACTGGCAACTGTGGAATGTGTTTTCACGAAAAGTGAAACAAAATCAATTTGGAGGCATACTGGCTTCTCATCCCGTGTCTTCTACGGTGTTGCAGTTTCAGTGGCAGCAAACACCAAAAGCAGTCAACCTGATATTGAGAAAATGCAACTTCAGAATGTTACATGCAGGAAACATGGGTCATCTATTCATCATGCATCCACGATGGAGCTGAATTGAGAACTGCAAGGACCACTCCTGGCCAGGTTACCATTTCGAATTTGGCTAGGGTATCAACCAAATGGCCAGCTTTCAATGAATTGTACCATGGGATCTTTAATACCCACAAGTATTGGAAGAACAGAAGACAACCAGCCTAATGTCCTATTCTTCATACAGTTTATCGATGATTCAGTTCTTTGCTGTTTGGTGCTGCAGCCAATGGCAGATCGCAGTTTTACTACAATGCAATGCCACAAGGGGTTGAACTCAGAACCAGAAACTGTAAGAATGAGTATGTTACCAAATGAGCTTTCAACAATAAATGAAAAGCAGCTTTTTTTATGGATACGGGATAAGCACTGCAAAAAACAAAAACAATGCCCACTTGTACCACGAAAGCACAGAGTATCAAAACTATCTGAACTTATCATTGTACAGAAGTGGTTTGGGAAGAATCGGACTGCAGTGTCATCCACCGGACATGGAACATACCTTCCACGGCTTCTGCAACACAGCATTCCCACCCTTTTCCACACGGGTGAAGTTGTGTGGTTGCCATTGGCTAATGCCTGGTGTTGGCTGGGCTTGGGATCCTCGGGTCCTGAGTTCAAATCCTGCTCAGCTGTTGAATTAATACCAGGTGGGATTAACTCAACCTTTCATCCTTCCGAGGTCGGCAAAATGAGTGCCAGCATGTTTGTGTCTGTGTCGGAGTGGTGACCCATCTAGGATTGTGCCCAAGAGCCAAGAAGACTGCTTAGGCAGCACCAACGTTTGACACTTAATGACCTATTGATCTGCACAGAGTTTGGTCCCAATGGATGGATGGATGGATTGGCTAATACTAGCTCATCCACCTTTTGATGGCATTTCCTCCATCAAGGGTTCCACAACCACACCCAGGCGCTCTTCTGTCATAAGCCATTGGCACTTCCTAGGTTGCCTCGTTAGTTAACCACCACTAAGCTTTTCAGTGTTGCTCTGATAAGATTTGTCAAAAATAGGGCCACCACGTGCAGGTTTCAGAGCTCCAGCTTTTGGTGGAGTTGTCAAAGCCTTGTTGCATTGCTGCCACTGGTGTTGATTCGATTCCCATGGATGCTCAGCAAAAATTTGCACACATTGTGACCAAGTGGCAACCTATCCAGGATTAAGTCTTGCTTTGAAGTATTCATGACTTGTGAGCACCCTCAACACTCACATTGTTCATGTATTTGATGCTACATAAATAAATCAAGCAACGTTGAAATGCTCCTGAACCCATCGGACAGTGAATAATGACAAATAGCCACCCCAAAGCATTCATTTAATGTAATTGTAAGGGGTGCATTAATTTGCGATTTGCTTCCAGCTGCAGGAATATGGTTGACCTATTTGATGTTTACATCTGTGATGTGTTCAGTTACCAAGTTTCATGGAGAGTGCTCACCAAGTGGCTTAAGCACTCCATTCAAAACTGTTGATGGCTTGGCAAGTGCTTGGTAGCTACTTGGTAACTGAACATACTGCATAGACTTTAGAATGAACAGATAATTATGATTAAGGGTTCCCAGGTTGAAATCCCATATCATACAAATCAGAAAAAAAATTATAAAAACGAAAAAACATGCAGGAATGGAATCCCCCAAAAAACAACTAAACGAGTCAGGAAGGAATTATCTTCTCTTCCTCAATTGACTCTGCACTTATACATACACAATAAAGAGATACCTCCATTCCTATCCTACTCACTTCTGTTCATTTACTCAGTGTTGGCTTTTCCAATTTCTTCCCTCCATAGCCCTCCCTACCCTGTGTAAGTGTAATAAATAGATTCCTTATAAAGGGGTCACATGATCACATCTATCTACATAAGGAGGAGGAACTGCACTATTTGCTTGAACAATAGTGTGTACTATGTCATGTGGAAAGGTGACTTTAGAATGCTCTTTTTACTAACTGGAATAACCCCCCTGTGAACCTCAATGAAAGCATCAGCAGCAGACGAAGTAAAGCAGATTCTTGGCAAGAATTATACTGGGTGCTTTGCCATTGGCTTCCAAGCATGTTTGTCCATGCTATATCCTTTTGGATGTTGAGCATCAAGCAGGGAAGCAGCACGTTCCATTTTTAAAGTCTTTGGCATGAACCAAATACGGGGTCTGAACCAACCACCTCCCAGACCCAGAATGGACGAATTACTTGGCAGCTACAAACATCTGAACTGGAGCTTTATTGTTTGTCTGCATGCCAAGGTAGGAACAAAATTAAAGAAACGAAATTATATATATATATATATATATATATATATATATATATATATATATATATATATATATATATATATATATATATATATATATTCCCAACAATTGTTGAATGGCAAAGTTTTGTTATTGTGTGATGCTGGCCTACCTTTACAGTCACAGATAGGAGAGAGAGAGAGAGAGAGAGAGAGAGAGAGAGAGAGAGAGAGAGAGAGAGAGAGAGAGAGAGAGAGAGAGAGAGAGAGAGAGAGAGAGAGAGAGAGAGAGAGAGAGAGAGAGAGAGAGAGAGAGAGAGAGAGAGAGAGAGAGAGAGAGAGAGAGAGAGAGAGAGAGAGAGAGAGAGAGAGAGAGAGAGAGAGAGAGAGAGAGAGAGAGAGAGAGAGAGAGAGAGAGAGAGAGAGAGAGAGAGAGAGAGAGAGAGAGAGAGAGAGAGAGAGAGAGAGAGAGAGAGAGAGAGAGAGA
Source organism: Eptatretus burgeri (assembly GCF_056783735.1). NCBI lineage: Eukaryota > Metazoa > Chordata > Myxini > Myxiniformes > Myxinidae > Eptatretus > Eptatretus burgeri. The sequence continues at coordinate 85,324,366 of NC_140961.1, read as the reverse complement.
GAGAGAGAGAGAGAGAGAGAGAGAGAGAGAGAGAGAGAGAGAGAGAGAGAGAGAGAGAGAGAGAGAGAGAGAGAGAGAGAGAGAGAGAGAGAGAGAGAGAGAGAGAGAGAGAGAGAGAGAGAGAGAGAGAGAGAGAGAGAGAGAGAGAGAGAGAGAGAGAGAGAGAGAGAGAGAGAGAGAGAGAGAGAGAGAGAGAGAGAGAGAGAGAGAGAGAGAGAGAGAGAGAGAGAGAGAGAGAGAGAGAGAGAGAGAGAGAGAGAGAGAGAGAGAGAGAGAGAGAGAGAGAGAGAGAGAGAGAGAGAGAGAGAGAGAGAGAGAGAGAGAGAGAGAGAGAGAGAGAGAGAGAGAGAGAGAGAGAGAGAGAGAGAGAGAGAGAGAGAGAGAGAGAGAGAGAGAGAGAGAGAGAGAGAGAGAGAGAGAGAGAGAGAGAGAGAGAGAGAGAGAGAGAGAGAGAGAGAGAGAGAGAGAGAGAGAGAGAGAGAGAGAGAGAGAGAGAGAGAGAGAGAGAGAGAGAGAGAGAGAGAGAGAGAGAGAGAGAGAGAGAGAGAGAGAGAGAGAGAGAGAGAGAGAGAGAGAGAGAGAGAGAGAGAGAGAGAGAGAGAGAGAGAGAGAGAGAGAGAGAGAGAGAGAGAGAGAGAGAGAGAGAGAGAGAGAGAGAGAGAGAGAGAGAGAGAGAGAGAGAGAGAGAGAGAGAGAGAGAGAGAGAGAGAGAGAGAGAGAGAGAGAGAGAGAGAGAGAGAGAGAGAGAGAGAGAGACAGAGAGAGAGAGAGAGAGAGAGAGAGAGAGAGAGAGAGAGAGAGAGAGAGAGAGAGAGAGAGAGAGAGAGAGAGAGAGAGAGAGAGAGAGACCAGAGAGACCAGAGAGACCAGAGAGACCAGAGAGACCAGAGAGACCAGAGATTGCAGGTCTGTGAGAACAACTGGGTCACGAGGATTGTGGGGGTGAAGAAGGTGGATAAAAAGGGATGTATGAACTGATTGGTGTGCAGATGAGCTTGACAGGGACATTCATAAAGAGCTAGCTGAAGTGGGCTGGACACTTGGTGTGGATGGAGGAAGAGAGAATGGCAAAGAGAGTGGATAGGTTGGGGGAGCAAGGTAAGAGGAAAAGGAAAAGAAGTAGATCGTGGTTAAGATGGGAATATTGTGTGAGGTGTGATACCTATAAATGTGGGGATGGTTGGAGAGTGGAGAGCGTTGGCTGAGGACAGGGGGATGTGAAGGAATATCCTGGTGAAGGCAGTGCAGAAGCTTGGTATGGTTGAACCTCACCCCTTATAAATGGATGAGATAGAAGAGAAAGAATAAAAGTGATAAATCAACATATTTTTTCAATCCACCATTACTTAACATTTGGTTCCTTCGGAAAACGATAAATGCTGCAGGTATGACTCTCCGATTGGTGATTCCAGTCTGGAATGACACACTGTACCAACTTCACAAAGCTACATCAGCCATATTCTTATTTTATTTTTCATTTTTAATCAAATTTAAAAATAATATAAAATTTTAAAAAATTGTTGCGATGCAGGTGCAATTCCCAAAAAGAGAATGGCGCTTCATTCAGTTAGAATCATTGTAATTGCTTCAGCCATTATTGTGCTCAGCACGGTGACATTTATCAACAATTTGAGGATGAACAAAACCACGATTTTGTGATTTCTTGATTTGGTACTTTTCCGACATATTTTTGGCATATTTTCCATTCTTGTTAGTTTTGAAAATGATCGAGAATAAAAAGGTATGCTTTTACATGCTTCTGATTTCACTATATAGTGGTTTTTAAGCATATCGTTTTGCACAAATATGAATGGGCAGCCATTTTTTCCCCATGCCATCCCTACATATGGAGGATGATCGCACTCCATGGTATCATGTTGATTTGTTAAGTTGTCTCGACTACTGTCCTTGTAATTCACGCTTATACTGTACTGCATCTCCCAATGTCCTCGTCTAACATTTGATATATGTGTATGCTCTTCCATGAATCTCAACAATGTGAAAAATAACTAAAGCTTGTATGTTATCTGCAGTAATATTTGTTCCTTTCGGATTGCTGCAGAAAGCACTTACAGGAGAACGAAGTACAAACAACATTGAATCCTTATGTCCACAAAAGCAGTATTCAGGTTTCCATCAATCAAACATAATTATATTTGAGCCCTTCAGAGCCACAGTGGACCATTGACTGTTTTTCCACTTTTTGAGTTTGAAGCACCATGGTTAAGGTAATAAGAAAATCTGTCCTTAAACTCTAAAATTTTGAAACCTGTAAAGTCAGTGCAATCAAACGTTATTTGTGGTCGTTTAATCACATGAAAGATCTCTCCCGAGATATTTTTAGTTTTCTAAATAGAGGCTCAGAGAAGAACAAGGTGATTGATGGATGATGAATGGGTAACATGCTGACAATGGGGTTGAGGGTAGCATACCAAAGATAACTAATACGGATGTGTGTACAAACTAACATTTTAAACATCCGTTTTGGAATAAAGCATCATTTTAAGCATCTTGGCTTCCTTCAGCTAGATAATTCAGCTTAAAATTCAGGGGTTGTTCCATTGCATGAAGATAACCTTGATCCTAATACCTAACCTTGCTCTGCATATCTAACTCCAAACCACTTCCCCCACACTCAACTTGATTTTCAATGAGCTTCAAATCTTAAGAAAAGGATTATCACACAGCTTATAGAGAAAATGTCAGACAATTGCTCCTGATGAAACGTGCATTAAAATTAGATTTTTTTTGATTGCTTCTGCACTCATGTGGTAGCTGTCCTTCGGTTCTTGGAACATGGCAGTTATCAACAATCAGCCGATAACAGTTCCATTTCAAGGGGACCTCGGACATCACGTGATACCATTTACTTAATGAGTGGGGACATCTCAGAAAACTACAATGATGATATCTCACAATAACTCCTTTTTGTAAGCAATTTGGAGATTCCATTATTATCTTCTTGAAACATAGTATGAGGACAGTTAGTGATTTAATGCAGGTCCACAATTCTGTCCACAATTATATGTGCCCACAATGATATGTGTCCACAATTACATGTTCTAGAATCATGTATGAAAGAATATTGTATTTTGACATTTATTTATATGATTGTTGCATGGAGTAGTCTCCCTGGAAGGCAGTGGCAAGAGAAACAGGACATTGTTTCAATTTGAGGTAGACAGGTACATTGAAGAATTGGGGATAGAGTGGTACATCGATATTGGCAGGAATGTAGGTAGCTTAGGTATGGATGGGTGATTACATATATGTGTTATGACTGTTTTGACTGTGAGAGGAGCCCATCCAAAGGTGAATGCATTGTCTGTGTTGTTCCATTCCTAACCCTATAAACATGTTCAGCCCTACCCCTGAACCCCCCCTCCCCCACACACACTTAATCCTGGCTTTCGGTTGTCCATTATGTGGATTACCACATAATATTGAGAGATTTGGATTCCACATAATGTTGAGCATTGTCGATGCGATTATCGTTTTCAGAAATAATAAAATGCCTCATGCTTTATATATTTTGTTTTGGATTTAATCCATCTCTGTGATTAAATTGTTTTAATACCCGTTTCAGTTGATTTGGGTGATGGTTTAGACATGTATCGCATTTGGAATGGTTCTCTCCATTTCCCCCCCTCCCATTATCTTGGCTTGGTTTGGTTGAGTCCACATTTATGTTCAATTTAATTTCAAAATAAAATGAAGGTTTGATTATTTTTTTTAATTTTGGGTTGTGTGCACGAGCCCAGAGACAAAAAAACCTCCTCACGTTGCAATCCCAATCATGCCTTCAGTAGTTATTGAAGTAGGTCAGGCTACAGTTTTACATTGTTTTGAGAGGGGAAGAAGAAGTTATAAATTGGCGATTTCGCGATCTCTCGATTTGGTAGTTTCGCGAATTATTCTGGCATCTATATATTACTACTGAAGGACCAATTTTGTGCTTCTCCTTGCGGTCGCGTCACGTTTTTTCGGTACTGTGACCTGGACTGAAAGAAACTTCGTACCTGTAAGAGTGCATCGCGCATAGTGGCAATAGTCAACTTTCAACACTGAAGTAGAATAAACACTTTTTGTTGAGACGGAGGCGAGGAGTGAAGAGGCAGGGAGCAAGGTAAGCAATTTTTGGGTGGAGGTAAGCAAATTGAAAGTGGGAGACAGGGGGAAATGGGGCGGGGGCTGGGTTGAATGAGGTGGAGTTGAGTGTGAGGGGGTGGACAGGGGAGTAGGGCCCGGGGGCAAGTGGGGCGGGGAATCAAAAGACGGGGGGCGGGGAGTGAAGAGGCGGGGCTGGGGTAATTACATTTTTGGGCGGGGGTAAGCAAATTGAATGGGGCAGGGGCAGGGGTTGAGTAGGCGGGGGCAAGCATACCCTGTCCAGTCCATGTCCCTCGAGGGTGTGTGAGCTGGTGAGGGTGGTTGAATGAACGGAATCCGTCTGTGACGGGGTTTCAGCTAGTCTTTATTAATCCTGGTAGTTCAGAAAATGCTCGAGAATAAAAGCTTTGGTTTTAAAATGCTCAAGTCTTCACTCTAGAGTGGTTTATAAGCGTATGTGTACACATTTGAATTGGCTGCCAGTTTTTTCTCGGATCATCCCTTTAGATGGAGTACTACCATACTCCATATATATAAATATATATATATATATATATATATATATATATATATATATATATATATATATATATATATATATATATATTTAAACCCAGGCCTCTGGTGAACCATACCAGCACTCTGCCGTCTGAGCTATCTAAGCAAATGGTTGGCAACGATTTCCCCAGAAGCATTGGTGGGAATAGAGTGGTGTTTCCACATGTGGGAGAATTACGTACTCAGTGGGTGTCACCCAGATTTGTCAAGTCAGTCTTTTGCGACTGCCACTGGTAACATGTAACCCAGTGCTACCTGCCGCATGGTCGGGTTGTCGTTGACAAGCCTAACACCCCTCACTAGGTTTGCTAGTGGGGAGAGTGACTGTGAGACCCTCCCAAGACTAAAAACAACACCTGACAAAGGGCATATGAGCTCCCTTCGCGAGCCAACGGCCATCCAGTCAGTAGATGGTGTCTCCTAAAAAACACTCAATGGGGGTAAGAAAATTTATTTTTCCACCTCACTCATTACCCCCCTCCTGCCTGAGGTCGTGCCCAAGCATCATTTAGATCTTTCCTGATATCAGTGGAATCCAAATCTCTCAACATTATTCGAATCTCCCACAATGAGGATGAATGAAGCACAAAGCCTGTAGCTCTAAAATCGCAGAGTTCAGTTGCCACTGTATTTTTTATTTTTATTACTGTCTCTCCTCTGTTTTAGCTCCTTCTGCTCTATCAAACCTCTGACCATCCCCTGAAACTCCAAGATGCACACATTCTTCCAATAACCACTTTTCAAGAAACTGTCAAAATTCAAGCTGAACACACAGATCAACTCTATTATTGCTCTTTTCTCCAATTTGATGAACTACCTTGCAGACGTTGTGCTCTTCCACTCTTCTCTCCAAGGCTTCAAGACGTCGGTGCACTACCATATCATGTCATCCCATTTAGCATACCTAACCAAACCCGACCATCTTACGTATATTGCTGTGCTTTCTCCTCCCTCTTTCTTCACTTTTCCTGTTCATTTATTCCTATGCTTGTTGTGTCGCACTGTTGCTCCACTGTAAGTTTTTTTTGTTTTCTCTGCACCCCATCAACTCTTTTTTTCCATGAGCCACAGTCTTGTATCAAAAAAAAGATGTTTGTGGATTAATGACAGAATTGTATGGGCAAGCACATACCATAAATAAGTGAAAAGCTTTATTTGATAAAGTCTCGATGAGGCAAAGTCAGCTTACTCAGAGATTTAGTGTGTGTGTGTGTGTGTGTGTGTGTGTGTGTGTGTGTGTGTGTGTGTGTGTGTGTGTGTGTGTGTGTGTGTGTGTGTGTGTGTGTGTGTGTGTGTGTGTGTGTGTGTGTGATTACGATGGTAAAGTGTGGCCAGAAACATTTTGCAGAGGGTGTTCCTCCCTAAATGGAGAAAGCCTATTCAGGTTGAGAATGTTGTCATGTTACCACACCTATGATGTTGTATATAGTATGACCTACACCATATGAAGCAGTTAGATTCTTCACCTGACGATACACTTATCCTGCTGTTTCGCAGGCAGATCATAGCATCAAAAATTACCAAGTTGCTTGGGGAGGACATTCTTATGGGAACTCGTATACTAGCATTAATTCTGGAGGATCAGTTATCATCGGCACTCGAGCCAAATTCCAAATTATTGATTAAACAAACTCCACAAAGTCCAACTTTCTTATCGGAACTCGAGTCCTTGGAAGAGCCTCAAACACAGGTGGCATAAGTAACGACAATGATGATAACAAATAACATCATTCTCATAAACAACTGCATTTTTCATTTTTTCCTCCACTTTCTTCTTCTCGTATACAGTGGCAGTTCTACCGAAGCAGTTTCTTGGCAAGGGTTACAAGCCTGGATGGGTCACCACTCCGACACAGGATATGGAATTTGGCTCTTGGGTACTAGCGGTAAACTGCCTACTATATTTATACCCAAACAACATAATTATCATTAATTAATTCTGCAATTTGATTGCGTTAATATCCAAGTAGTGCAACAACGAAAGCATACAGCAGAAGGTTGAGGATTTCAACTTGTCATTTACTGAAATTACGATTCAAAAAGTGTCATTTTAGAGTGTAATTTCATTTGAAAGGATGGTGCAGAGGTATCTATGTCACATACCTCTCAGCTGTCTATTCTGGGTTTGAATCCTGAACAGATGAAAACCTGTCGGACTAGTGCTTCACAGATAGGACGTTGCATGACAAAGCACACCGTCCATCGGGTGGACATGAAGCTCGGCATTCCATCTGCAAGCAAAAGTTGGTGAGCATTGAAGATCCCACGGTGTTTTACAAAGATCAAGTTCGTTATGGCCAGCACTATGAACAAATGCACTCAAACACCAGGGCTCGCCAACAGATTTGTGAAAGACTCGTGTCAAACACTTTCCTCAGCCAACCCCAAAATTATATGAGAATCGTTGGGGCAGAAGAAACAGCGGCAGGAGTAGTACTTTCAGATATCTGAGTCTAATTAATATACTGTACTGTACTCGCTTTCACGTTGGCCGACTTGTATTCCCATCTGAACCTGCAGCTTCAGGATGTAGTTAACGCTGATTCAAATCCCATTACCATACGAGTTTGTCTATTGTCTACTAATGTCCTTTAAATTAATGTCAAAGTAGACCGATGTCTACTGCTGCCCTTGCCCTGCATCCTTGCCCTGCTTGTACGTGAGTCACGTACAAGCTCCGTGAAACTTAGATCAATGTAAAAACAAACAAAATAAATAAATATATATATATATATATATATATATATATATATATATATATATATATGTATATATATATATATATATATATATATATATATATATATATATATATATATATATATATATATACATACATATATATATATATATACATATATATATATATATATATACATACATATATATATATATATACATATATATATATATATATATATATATATATATATATATATATATATACATATATATATATATATATATATACATACATATATATATATATATATATATATATATATATATATATATATATATATACATATATATATATATATATATACATACATATATATATATATATATATATATATATATATATATACATACATATATATATATATATATATACATATATATATATATATATATATATATATATATATATATATACATACATACATATATATATATATATATATATATATATATATATATATATATATATATACATACATACATACATATATATATATATATATATATATATATATATATATATATATATATATATATATATATACATACATACATATATATATATATATGTATATATATATATATATATATATATATATATATATATATATATATATATATACATACATACATACATACATACATATATACATATATATATATATATATATATATATATATATATATATATATACATATATATATATATATATATATATATATATATATATATATATATATATATATATATATATATATATATATATATACATAAATATATATATATATATATATATATATATATATATATATCCTGGTGTGTTGGCGCAGTGGTTAGGGCAGTGGCTTGGGATCCAAAAGGTCCTGAGTTCAAGCCCCGTTGGGCCACTGAATTAATACACCAGGGGGTTGACTCAGCCTGTCATCCTTCCGAGGTCGGCGAAATGAGTACCGGTGTACTGGGCCGGTGTATACCCCGGTTAAAATAGGTGTACCATATCCCTGTGTTGTAAGAGGCAACCAGGGTTGTGTCAGGAAGGGCATCCGGCGTAAAACATGTGCCAAATCACGATGCGGATCATACGGATGATCTGCTGTGGCGACCCCTAAAGGGAGCAGCCGAAAGGAGAAGAAGAAGAAGATATAATTAAAACATTTTTGTTCGGATTTTGGGATGTCACTCCAAACAGTACGTAAACACGGTAGAGATGATTATGTGAAACCATTCTGACATCTTTGTTTTAATAATGGTTGTCCCTCGAAAAGACAGTGCAAGCGAGAACACACACACACACACACACACACACACACACACACACACACACACACACACACACACACACACACACACACACACACACACACACACACACACACACACACACACACACACACACACACACACACACACACACACACACACACACACACACACACACACAATCCCTACCTTGTTTGCATCCTTTTTCATTTTTACCTCCACCACCGAAAGTGGAAGGAGGTTATTTTTCACCCCTTTCTGTTTGTTTGTTTGTTATTTGCGAAAATCGAATGTTTTTCATGTATATTGGTTGTTCGTGTGTGTTATTCAATCTGTTTGTTATTACGCAAAAAAAATTAAAAAATTCACAAACATGTTCATCGCTTCCATTTGTCTGTCTGCTCACCTTGAGTCACCGAAAGGTGACAATATTAAACCGATCTTCACGAAACTTCACCAAATGGTGGAGTTGGTGGTCTGACAGAATCCTATTTATAGAGGTCAAAAGTTTAAAAGGTCATCATAGACTAAAGGTCAGCAACTTCAAATTTCTAAAATCCTCAATTTTCATCCAATTGACTTCAAATTTGAAGAGGATTTGTGGATCAGGTCACTGATTTCAACCACCATCTATGTTTGAGGTCAACATAGGTAAAACAGGTCAAAATAGGAGAAATTTCTGAAATACTCAATTTTCTTCTGATTGACTTGAAATGTGAAAGGCATTTGCATATCAGGTTACTGAATTCAATCATTTTTTTAAGTCAATGTAGGCCAAAAGGTCAACATACATTCGGCCAAATTGCTAAAATTGTCAATTTTCATCCGATTGTCTTCAAATTTGAAGAAGATTTACATATGAGGTCACTGAATTCAACCACCTATTATTTTTGAGGTCAACATTGGTGAAAAGGTCAACTTAGGCCAAAAGGTCAACATAGGCCAAATTGCTAAAATTGTCAATTTTCATTAGATTGACTTCAAATTTGAAGATTTACATATGAAGTCACTGAATTGAACCACCTATTATTTTTGAGGTCAACATAGGCCAAAAGGTCAAAATAGGAGAAGGTTCTGAAATCCTCAATTTTCATCTGATTGTCTTGAAATGTGAAAGGCATTAGCATATCAGGTCACTGAATTCAACCATTTTTTTAAGTCAATGTAGGCCAAAACGTCAGCATACAGTAGGCCAAATTGCTAAAATTGTCAATTTTCATCTGATTGTCTTCAAATTTGAAGAACATTTATATATGAAGTCACTGAATTCAACCACCTGTTATTTTTAAGGTCAACATGGGTGAAAAGGTCAACATAAGCCAAAGGTCAACAACTTTGGTGAAATTTTTAAAATCCTCAATTCTAAACCAATTAACTAGAAATCTGAAGACCATTTGCACACTACATTACTGAATTAAACCACCTATTATTTTGAGGCCAATTTCGACCATAAGGTCAACATGAGCCAAATTTCCAAAATTGTCAATTTTCATCCAATTGACTTGAAATTTGAACAGGATTTTCACATCAGTTCAAAGAATACCACCACCAATTATTTTTGAGGTCAGAACATCCCAAAAGGTAAAATATGCCAAAGGTCAACAACTGGGTCGCAATTTCTAAAATCCTCAATTTTCATCCAATTGACTTAAAATTTGAACAGGATTTGCATATGAGGTCAATAAATTCAACCAACAATTTTTTTTAAGGTCAAAAGGTCAGCATTGGCATGATTTCGAAAATTTAGAGAAAGGGTCAAAAAACTATATACAGTACTGTACATCATTATATCTCAAAAGGTTGACAATGAGTTATGACAAAACTAGGTGGATGAGTTGGTTAGCTGACAAGAGCAGGCAGATTAGATTTTGGTTCAGATCCAGCCCATCAGTGGGATACAAAACGTAAACTGTTCGGCCTGGCGGAGGTATGTGCTCTACCGAGTGCCGTTCTACTTTGTTCTGTTTTGCCAAGTGTCACTATACGAGTGATTTTTCATTTGTGGGTCAATTGCCTACAGGTCACACTTTTAAACCTATCTTCACGAAACTTTACCACATGGTAGAATCCGTCATAAGCAAGAGGCCTATTGTGTTTGAGGTAAAAAGATCGAAAGGTCAACATAGGTCAAAGCTCGCCAACTTTGTAGAATTTCTAAAATCCTCAATTTTCATTTGATTGACTAGAATTTTAAACATAATTTGCATATCATGTCACTGAATTCAACCACCAATTATTTTTGAGGTCAACATAGGCCAAAAGGTTAACATAGGCTAAATTTTTGAAATTGCTATTTTTCATCGAATTGAAATGACATCGAAATTTGAAAAGGAGTTGCATATTTGTTCAATTGATTCAACCATAAATTCTTTTTGAGTTCAACATAGGCCAAAAGATCAACATTGGCCAAAGGTCAAGGACTTAGGTGAGATTTATAAAATCCTAAATTTTCATCCCATTGACTTGAAATTTGAAGAGGATTTGCATCACATTAGGTCACTGAATTCAATGAACAAGTATTTTTGAAGTCAACATAAGCCAAAAGGTCAACATATGACAAAAGTCATTGATTTCAAAGTTTTAAATTCTTTTTTTCATTTAGGATGGCTTGAACAACTAAGGCCCAATGAGGGGGAGCAACATTCTGTCAAAAATGATATCGGGTTGCAGGCCTTCAATCTGTGGGAATACGAATCCTTCCAACATGTTCATGTAAATCGTTGACGTCACATAGGCCAAATTTCTAAAATTGTCAATTTTCATCCAATTGACTTGAAATTTGAACAGGATTTTCATATCAGGTCATTGAATACAACCAGCAAATATTTTTAAAGTCAAATTTGTTTTAAAGATTTCACAAGTATTGTGCTATGCACGGCATCTTTCTTGTTTGTTTGTGTGCAAGATATCTCAAAACTTTGTGGACAGATTCAAATGAAATTTACTGGGCAGTTTGGGTGTGTAACAAAGACGAATTGATTCGATTTTCATGAAGATCAAGCCACGGATCCAATACTAGAATTATTTAGTGATTCCTCACCAGTGAGAGATCAGGCCAAAAATGATATCTCAAAAAGCTGTACACGGATTTGGAGGTACTTGGTGGACAGGTAGCGTGTGTGTGACAAGGACGGACTGATTTGCTTTGGTGAAGATCCGATTCCGAAAATTTTCTAGGTGATTCTTCACTATTGAGAAATATGGTTAAAATGATATATGGCTTTCTTGGTGTGTTTCAAAGTTTTTGATATACGTATTTCAAAGCTTTCTTGGGCCCAATATATTGTATTGGATCAAGAACTGGTTGGCAGAGGAATGCGATCTACCAAGTGCCCTTCCACTTAAAAATGCTATTACTTGTTTCTTTACTTAAAAAAACATATATATATATATATATATATATATATATATATATATATATATATATATATATATATATGTATATGTATATACATATATATATATATATATATATATATATATATATATATATATATATATATATATATATATATTCTACTTCTGATTTACAAATGTTGTTGTACAAACTTTATGGAGAAGCTCACATTGTAACGGTACTGTAAATACTTTATCGACCCTCTAACATTCTAAATACAGGGTGTTCCAAAAAGGCTCAGACAATGTTGCTTGTTAATTTATTTAGAACCACAAATGATACAACCCCAATAACTTGCCATGTGTAAATGCACATCCTTTTTTTTCTTTTTACCAGATCATGCAGGAAACAGATGCAGAGGGAGCAGACAATCAATCAAGGATGATTAGCATTAACAACAGGGAGAAAAGTAATAATTTTGATTTCCACTCCGAATATCAGTGTGTTGGACCGGAAGAGGATTAACACAAGGCAGAATAAAATCAGCCACATACTCAATTGTTCACGGGGCTCTGAAGAAGTTAGTGTGTCATGAACAAAACATCGCCCTGAGACTTGATCGGCATTTGTATTAAGATAAGTTCGAGTTTTATCATTTTGGTTGGCTGATTATATACATGCAGATATATATATATATATATATATATATATATATATATATATATATATATATATATATATATATATATATATATATATATATATGAGCCTGGTGTTGGTGCAGTGGTTAGGGCAGCGGCTTGGGATCCAAAAGGACCTGAGTTCAAGCCCCGTTGGGCCACTGAATTAATACACCAGGGGGTTGACTCAGCCTGTCATCCTTCCGAGGTCGGCGAAATGAGTACCAGCATACTGGGCCGGTGTATACCCCGGTTAAAATAGGTGTACCATATCCCTGTGTCGTAAGAGGCGACCAGGGTTGCGTCAGGAAGGGCATCCGGCGTAAAACATGTGCCAAATCTCTATGCGGATCATACGGATGATCCGCTGTGGCGACCCCTAACGGGAGCAGCCGAAAGAAGAATATATATATATATATATATATATATATATATATATATATATATATATATATATATATATATATATATATATATATATATATATATATATATATATATATATATACACTGTTGCGAATTCGCGCCCGCCGGCGTGCGATCGGCCACGTGACTCGAATCGCGGCACGTCGCCCACCGGACGGACAATTCTGTCGTGACCCTCTCGGACTAACGCCAGGAGCTAGTCTCGGGTGGGCCTTTCGGCCTCACCATGATCGTGCCAATCGGCCACCCGCGTGGGATAGGGTTGTTCGCCAAACTCGACCTACCTAAGTACCCACGCGGATGGTAGACCGGGCGATCGCACCTCGCCGCAGGTCGACTCCGGACACGGGCCGCTTAAGCGGTCCATTCCATACTATCAGGATAACTGAGCGGTGTTATCATCGGCCTCGACAGTTGTGATTAATTATCGGGCATATTAAGCCCACGACTAACCCGTTATGTGAAGCAAGATGGAGATTCAAACAAAGAAAAGAACGCACCAAAACGGAACAATTCAACATAATGCACATTTATTCCACGTCACACGGAGAGCACACATATACAGCCAAACAGAATGCACATATATCAAATGCAACAAAAGAAACAATGACGCAGAGATACAACCGAATATGCGAACACAAGGCAACACTTATACGGTTTTACTTCACAGACGGCGCCAACACACATTTACTCAAAAGCAAAGGAAACAAGCCACCCTCATCGGCAAAGGGGCAGACGGGCCCATAGGCTAATGTGTGCGCGGGACCTGAAGGAGCGATCAGGCCCGCGAGACTGGGGGGGGGGTGGTCCTACCCGCGTCTTCGTGATGAGCCGCAAATGTGGCAGCACGGCGGTGCCCTGACGTCGTGCTCCTTCGCGGGTTTCGTTGGCACCGCTTGGAGTGGGGTGGGAACGGGGCCCCTTTTTGCACTATCTCAGCGCGGGGGAAAGGGGGAATTGTTGATGCTCTGGGGAAGGAGTATAGCTGGCTTGCTTGGGTCCCGTGACGAGCGATTCCACCGCGACCTCGTCGCCGACCGCCATCTTCCTTGCCTCGGACCCGAGCTCCTCGGACTCTTCCCCCAATTCTCCTCAGCCGACTGCAGAAAACCACCTGGATGCCCTCGCCTCCCGACTCCACTCCGCGCTCCAACCCGACTTGACTGCCTCGCAACAACAACTCTTGCGCAACAACTCTTCTTTCTCTCTGCCCCAAAACTCTCTTCGCTTTTCTGCCACTCGACTCTGCTTTTCTGCTCGGAGTTTTATAGGCCGGCAGGAGAACCCATATGCAAATTTCCGGATCAGGATGAGCTCAGGGGCGGAGCCACGCTCGCCCATTGGACGGAGGAAAAGGGGCGTGAATCTCCCCTGATCCTAGAATTTGCATATCTCGATTCCACACAGACGTGCCTGGAGGCGGGGCCAAGACGCCCCGTGCTTGGTGATTGGACGGATCAGAAGTGGGCGTGTAGCATTCCTGATCCGAATTCTCCTCGGAAAGGCTGCATTTTGCACTCGCGGCTCGGCGCATATGTTGTACAAGCCCAGGACAGCCCGACGCTCAGTGCTCACAGGTGGTGCGGGAATGGCGGTAGAAGGAGGGAGGTGAGGGTGGTGGAGGGTTTATGGTTGTGGTTTGATGGTCATGGTGCGTTTGGGAATGGCATGATGCGATGATGTGGGAGCGAGTTGTGAAGGTAAAGGTCGTGGCTGTTGGCATTGTTGTTGTTGTGAAGCGGCGTTGTGGTTGGTGGTTGTTGTGTGATGGCGGTTGGTTCAAAATAAAGATAGAACAGAAAAACGGCTATCTCAAAGCGTCGCAGCCCAAATGATTCACATTTATTCACTCTAAACAACGGGTTTGGGCTAACTACACATGTAGTTACAGAGATATCTCACCTATGGGACCTGAATGGTGGTTTGCGAATTTCCACAACCATAACAATACATATATATATATATATATATATATATATATATATATATATATATATATATATATATATATATATATATATATATATTCCAAGTGCTTTGATCACAAAAATGAAAATTAATATTCCAGAAGAACACTGAAGCCTTCATCTTCATAGTACTACAGGATCCTGTAAACGCTTTATTGCTGACCTTTTCAGGCTAACATCGGAGCCTGCTTTTCCGTTTGCTCGGTTTCATCTGTCTCATCAGTGGAAATTCCTTGCATTTGAACAGGAATATTATAGGCCGGCTGTCTGTTCCGTTCTTGGACTTTACAGATCCCAAGGCACCCTTCACAGAGAGTCGGCCATTTCGCAAAGGTGCATTGCACCAAATGTTTAATTATGCACCTCCCAGCGGCCAAATGTTTAATCACCTCTCTGGGGTTTAACTACATGATGTGTAAAGGAACATTAGAATCGGACTAAAGTTTTACTAACCCAAGCCCTGCTTGCATGTGTATACTTGTTATCCTCTCTAAAAGGGAACAGCATGTTTATAATGACAAGTAAATCGCGATTTGGATCACATGCTGTGTATAAATTATTATTTGTGTGATTACAGGCGGCAGGTGTTGTCGCTTGGGTGTTTTGTGTGCGGTCGTGCAACAAAACGTGACTTTGATCAGAGATTTCCCCAAACGAAATGATCAGCCCGCCGTGTGATCAAGGGCGCAGCACAAAGTGGGAGCGCAAACACAAACAAAAGTGAACTTAAACAAAAGAAGCCACAGTGGGCGCACGGTATAAATGCATCGCTTTATAACCACATTTCATTATCTCGTGCAGCTCGCAGCATCGCAGGTAACACTTGAAAATTTCCATGCCATGCGCCTTGTCCCTTTGGGGAACGTTACATAATGAGATAGCAACGAAGAGCCAAATGCACCTGGGGCTAATTGTGCATCACAGCACAGAACCGAGAAAATAAATGCTGGGAACGGTGCGGAATTTTCTGTAACATTTGCATAAAGGTGGAGAAATGGTGGGGGGAGTTGCGAGGAATATAAATTGAAAAGTGCACGTGACCTGCTCTCGTCTAAGAGGATGGTTCAGATGGAGCACACTTACCTTTGGCCTATGTAGTCAAGGTTCCATGGTGTCAGATGTCCTTCACCAGGAAGAGGAGGCGAGCTATTGCCGGCACTATGGCCGTATTGCAAATGAATGCCCTAACTACTGCTGGGAAGGCACTGGCAAACCACCCAGTATAAACCTTGCCAAGGAACGCTGTGCAACATAGAGTAGTACATCAGAATCAGAGTCGGGGTTTGATTCCCGACACTCTAAACTGTTGTTTCGGTGGCTTCACAGGCAGGACGTTTCATCAGGTGCTGCGGTTTCTCGGAGGTAGGTTAAGCCGGGTGTCCAGACTGCTGGGATTAAAGTTAATGGATGCATTTCATAGAGTCTGTCGTGAAGAGTAAAAATGTAATTGATAATTGATGTACAAATCTAACAGTCCGCATTGGTGTCCCAAGAGAACAAAACATAAGAAGACTGGAAGGCGACTCGGTAGAGCACATACCTCTGCCCCATAATGCTGATCCACGAGAACATATCTGGCCCAATACATTTTTGAGATATTGTGCTATATATCGGGTTCACCCTATCTCTCAATGGTGAAGAATCACTTAAAAAATTATCAGATCCAGATCCGGATTCGGATCTCCAACTAAACTGAATCATTTCTTCCTTGTCATTCCCCCAACATATCCACCAAGTTTCATCCAAATCCGTCTACAACTTTTTGAGATATCGTTCTATATATGGTTTTTGGCCCAATCTGTCAACGGTGAAGAATTACTTTAAAATTCTCGTAGTCGGATCCGATCCGGATCTTCACCAAAATCTAATCCGTTCCGCCTTGTCACGCACCCAACCTGTTCACAAAATGTCATCCGGATCCGTCAACAACATTTTGAGATATCCTGCACACAAACAAACAAATGAAATTGCTCGTTGAGCAAGGAATTGCCGGAATAACTTTGTCATATCTCCATGATCTCTGAAAAAACAAAAACCTGGAGTTTGATCTTTCAAGATCACCAGATTTGCCTTGACCTTGTGACTTCAAATAGTGACAAGCTATGCATGCGCGAGATAAAACCCCCATGGAATGAAACCAATAACAACGAATATACAACACTTGAACTTTGTTGCCATGGTAACCGGAAGTTGCTGAACCCAATTTAATCATTTTTGGCATATAATACGACACTCATACCAATATACCACATGCCAAATTGGAAGTCAATCAGCATCGAAATGTCGTTTTTATCGCAATTTGAAAGTTTTGACCCAACCCTCCTGACATTCGACCCCCGACTGCTAAGAAGGCTGTTGGTGTGACACCCCAATGAGACAGAGGGTTGGATGCAGTATTGGAATATGCACATTTTGGATTTGGTTTGAAGTCGATACAACCATTTTAGCAGACGTTATTGCGAAAATAATAGCTTCGGTTTTTCGGTGACCTTGACCTTGACCTTTAACCTCGATTCACCAAAAACGACAAGTGTCTAAGTTGGACCATGGCCGACGTCTGCACACAGTTTGGTCATGATCGCTGAAACGGTGTGGCTGCTACAGGGTACACAAACACACAAACAAACAGACAGACAGACAGACAGACACACAGAATGACACACAAAACCGACCAACATAATTGCCGAAATCCGAAGGATTCCGGCAATTAGCAAACAGAAAAACAGACGGACAGAAAAGGGTGAAAACATAACCTCGTTCACCTTTGATAGCGGAGATAAAAATGGTTCATGTTATCCACTATGAAGGATCAAAAGGTACTGACGTTTCAGACTTTCCATTTCGTCAGCCCTTATACAGTGCTGCAAGGAAATGGTTGTGAAGGTCTTCGCACCCTATGCATGTTGTGGGTGGGGTTTCCATCTGGACAAATCAAACCATCGCTGCACCATAATTCTGAGAATCAACCAGGTATGTCGGAATCATAGCCACACCAAGGGGTGAGAGCAATGCGATAAGCCTGTACTCATGCATTCCACCACCATGGTACTCCCTGCAGAAATGAGGCTTCCATATCAATTGTGCCTGAAATGAAAGGCGAATTAATAAGTAATTATACGTTTAAAATCAACACTGTACCATGAGACGATTAAACTGGACAACATAATTCCTGGTGCCAAAAAAGCGAGACACTTGCAAATTTGAGATTGTCTAATTTAGAATGTCTGCAGCCACTGGAAGCCAACCGACATGAAAATATAATTCAATCGAGCTTATCCAACACGCACTTCATATTTCAAGTTCCATATATCCGACTTGTGTGGACACAACCTACATACAGTAAGTAACATAATGTCACAACAGGTTCCATTCATTACACTTGTATTCCATTGGCAAGGCTCATACCTTACCTTTGCCCAAGAGGCAAACGTTTCTGAAAAGGGTTGTCTATTTATTACGTATGCATAGATTATGACAATGCTGATCAATCGCAAGCTGTAATTACATGCATGCTGAGATGTCTGTGATTTTGTTTGGAACCCAAAATTTAAAGGAAGTTACAGAGGCTCGAAGTTCAGCACAGCACGAAAACTTACAAACAGATGACTGTGCAGTGGGGTTTTTCGTGGCCAAACTGAGTCCAGAAATAATTGGCTGCAAAGTTTGTCTCGTGAGCATTGCAGTGTTTATGGACTGAGTCAAGGGCTTGAGGTGGGGGAGAAAAGACGGCAGAGGCTTGGGGCGAAACAGTGCAGGCAATAAAAAGTTAACAGAAACGCACCGTGATGCTTTTCCGACTCCACGCCTACCATCACCGTCAAGCAACATTTAGCATTACTGTGATGGTAGATGGTAGAAATTCTGAAATGTTACAAACGTTGCAACAGACCCGAGAGATGGCATACGGCATATCGTGAAACAGTAAGGATATATATATATATATATATATATATATATATATATATATATATATATATATATATATATATATATATATATATATATATATGTACATACATACGTACATACATACATTCATACATATACAGGAAGAAATGAAATGAGTCACAGAGGACGTCGCTGCTGGACGATCTTTATACTGATTAATGTGAGGTGACACACACGATACATATATATATATATATATATATATATATATATATATATATATATATATATATATATATATATATATATATATATATATATATATATATATACATATATATATATATATACATATATATATATATATATATATATATATATATGTGTATATATATATATGTATGTGTATATATATATGTATATATATATATATATATATATATATATATACATATATATATATATATATATATATACATATACATATATATATATATATATATATATATATATATATATATATATATACATATATATATACACATACATATATATATATACACATATATATATATATATACATATATATATATATATACATATATATACATATATATATATATATATATATACATATATATACATATATATACATATATATATGGGTCCGATAAGGGACCCATCGGCTCTGGAGTTATTCGGAGTGATGACCTATAAATTCCGGGTGTTCAGTGGAGCCGAGTCTGCAGCTTCATATAGCGGTCGTGATCGCCACCAAAACTCGGCCCCAGATCAATTGGTGTCAGGAGTGGGTTTCAAACCCCTCTGCTGCCAAGAAATTCACGGGATTCGGACCAGTGCTGCAGAGCAACCCCCCCCCCATTCCCTCAAATTGCGAGCGAGTGAAATTTTATCCTCAACACGCAAAATGGCAAACCAAGATGGGCTAAATCAGGTGGGTATAGATGTGGCATTAAAAGAATCTATGGCCCAGGACGAAACCACCGTACAGGACACCGCCATGCAGGTTGACCAACCCCCACAACCAGACCCAGAGTTCATAATGGGCGCGATGGGAGTGGTGGCACAAGAGCACCCTCTCCGTCAAATTTCCCCCCTCGGTCCTCAGTGAAACCACGACCGATCATGGCGGATCGGCCCTGCCACTTGACATGAACCAGTTGGTGGAGATGCTAAGACAAGCAATGAGTGAGGATTTCAAAATGAATGTACGAGTGACGGAGCGCAAAATGGATGCAAACACACAGGATCTGTGAAACAAAATGGATGCGAATTGATGCAATCATGCAAGCGATGGGAAGCCGAATGGATAAGATGAGGGGCGATATGCGAACACAGCAAGGGGAAATGCAGTGTGTGGGGTTAAACCTGCAGGCGGGCATAAGAGGCATAATGGCGGCACCACGTGGCGGAGCGACCAAACTAACCAGAGGGAGTGCAAATTGTGTTGGGCCTGCAATGGAGATGGGTAAGGTCGGGATGACGAGAGATTCCACCACAATTGATTGGGAGACGTGTAGGACAAGACACGAGGGGATGACGGAAAAATTGGAAGAGGTGCCGGAGATGGAGAAATTAACAGAGACAGAAGGGATGACGGAAAAATTAGTCGAGACACGAGAGGAGTCAGAAATAAAAGTTATCTGGGGTGAAGACCAATAAATTCCGGGTGTTCGGTGGAGCCGACTCTACTGCTCCATCTTGTGGTCGTGCTCGCCGCCGAAATTCGGCCCCACAACAATGTTACACACATATACGAGCATATCGCTTCGCTGACGGGAAGAATAAAGAGGGTGTGGGGAGGAGAGAGAGAGAGAGAGAGAGAGAGAGAGAGAGAGAGAGAGAGAGAGAGAGAGAGAGAGAGAGAGAGAGAGAGAGAGAGAGAGAGAGAGAGAGAGAGAGAGAGAGAGAGAGAGAGAGAGAGAGAGAGAGAGAGAGAGAGAGAGAGAGAGAGAGAGAGAGAGAGAGAGAGAGAGAGAGAGAGAGAGAGAGAGAGAGAGAGAGAGAGAGAGAGAGAGAGAGAGAGAGAGAGAGAGAGAGAGAGAGAGAGAGAGAGAGAGAGAGAGAGAGAGAGAGAGAGAGAGAGAGAGAGAGAGAGAGAGAGAGAGAGAGAGAGAGAGAGAGAGAGAGAGAGAGAGAGAGAGAGAGAGAGAGAGAGAGAGAGAGAGAGAGAGAGAGAGAGAGAGAGAGAGAGAGAGAGAGAGAGAGAGAGAGAGAGAGAGAGAGAGAGAGAGAGAGAGAGAGAGAGAGAGAGAGAGAGAGAGAGAGAGAGAGAGAGAGAGAGAGAGAGAGAGAGAGAGAGAGAGAGAGAGAGAGAGAGAGAGAGAGAGAGAGAGAGAGAGAGAGAGAGAGAGAGAGAGAGAGAGAGAGAGAGAGAGAGAGAGAGAGAGAGAGAGAGAGAGAGAGAGAGAGAGAGAGAGAGAGAGAGAGAGAGAGAGAGAGAGAGAGAGAGAGAGAGAGAGAGAGAGAGAGAGAGAGAGAGAGAGAGAGAGAGAGAGAGAGAGAGAGAGAGAGAGAGAGAGAGAGAGAGAGAGAGAGAGAGAGAGAGAGAGAGAGAGAGAGAGAGAGAGAGAGAGAGAGAGAGAGAGAGAGAGAGAGAGAGAGAGAGAGAGAGAGAGAGAGAGAGAGAGAGAGAGAGAGAGAGAGAGAGAGAGAGAGAGAGAGAGAGAGAGAGAGAGAGAGAGAGAGAGAGAGAGAGAGAGAGAGAGAGAGAGAGAGAGATCAGAGAGAGATCAGAGAGAGATCAGAGAGAGATCAGAGAGAGAATGAAGAAGGGGGATATGGGTTGGAGGTGAGGAGAGTAACACCTCACCAAATGTTGCTATTCGCTATGGGACGGAGGTGTGCGAGAAAGACACACAAACGCACACACGCGCACACACACACACACACACACACACACACACACACACACACACACACACACACACACACACACACACACACACAATAGAATTAATAATGTAATCCGCTGGCACATCTGCAAAAACTGTGATACTCCAGTTCCATAATATTTGTGGAACAATGAACCAAAAGCAGTCACTGAAAACATTGAAGTACCGCTCACATATGACCTAATGATCCCATCGTTCGTGATCATCAAAAACAAAGCACTGCGACCAGATGTCATACTTAGGTGCAATAAAAAAGTAGAAAAAGGCATTGCTAATTGATGTGTTCATACAAGAGATTTTGGACAAAACAATGCAGAAATCAAGAAAATGACCAAACACCAAGACTTCAAGAATGAAGTGAGAAGATCCTGGAAGCTGAAGAATGCCAAAGTTGTACCAGTGATAGCTGGAGACAGGAATGATGACAAATAACCTCACAGAGATATTAAACATAGGGGCAATACCCAGGGCGCTCATCTGGTAGTGGCTGGATAGGATATAACCAGGGAACCACTGGTTGGTATGGATGATCCACAAAATATATAATGTAGAAGACAGTAAATACCTATGGAATTTTTTTTAATGCCATGAACAAATCTTGGTACATCATGGGTGATACAGGTTGTGGTCAAGTTTCATCGAAATTGTGTGTGTGGTTTCAAAAAAGAAAGCAAATGTATATTTTGGGGGACAACCCCCTTTAAAGCAGATTTTTCTAATGTCATGAACAAACTTTGATATGTTATGGGTGATGAAGGTTGTGAAGTGTCATTGGACATGTGTGTATCATTTAAGAAAAAAACAAATACCTCTTTGGGGAGGAAACCCACTCTCCCCCCCACCCCTCACTCCTCCATCATAAACTCCATCTGTAGACCCCTTCAGACCCTCCTTTTTAATGCCATCATGGGAGATGAAGGTTGTGTTCAAATTTCATTGAAATTGCATGTGTAGTTTCTGAGAAGTTGCAAGTATTTGTGGATGGAAGGATGGACTACACACCATCCCAAAAATTCCAAGGAACTACTTTACAGGTGAGCTAAAAACCATCCCTGGAAATATTACAACAAACGAACTACATTTGGAAGATGTCTGGGACTCAGCGACGATCCTGAAGAAAGTCCTCGGCACCAAACTTTGAGAACAGAAATTTCACAGCCTGGTCCTTGAATCATGACCCCTTACCGAAATGAAGGGGGATGCTTTGAGCCTGCCCTGGGAGGACTCCATTCCACATTCTGAAACCCGCGCATACGTAGATACCAATCAACGACACAAACGCGCGCGCACACACACACCTAGTAGGTCTCTGTTTCACTCCTGATGAACCCAACCTACATGTGGATAGCAGGAAACAGCAGAACTCCCATATTTGTGTGCACGCACGCACGCACGCACACACACACACCTGATCGGTATCTGTTAAACCTCTCGACACCCACCCACCGCACGTGGAGATCACATAGCTTTCACCAAAAATCAATGTTACATTTATATAGACGTGTCATGGAGAGGTTCACAAACATTAATCTTCATAAACAGCTGCGTGTGATGGGGGGAAAAAATTTGGCTCAGCAGTTTAAAAAAAATATGTTAATACGGCAAACTGCTTGGAAATTGGGCGTTATCAAATATATTTTGCTTTGAAACTCACAATGAGAAACAGAGCAAATCCGATAACTAAATGCTTTAGAAACAGGCGCGAGAACAAAGGAAAGCCTGATAGAACCTCCATAAGATACAGGATGAAACTTTGCCACCACGGCACCCGTAACAGGCATGGCATGTCCACACACCCGCAGAGAGTCTGTACAGATCCAAATCTACCCATATGTACCACGTCTGTTTGTGCTGTATACGTACCTCTACCTTGTAGAAACTGTCGACTGTAGATCCCGATCAGGACACGAACAGCACTGTACAGCTCGGTAAGTGACTTAAGCACTCCAGCACTCCAACGGAATGTCTTGCTTGGCAAGTGATTACCAATTGCCATCGATATAACTATGCACCTGGAAACGCCCATGCAATGTCCGATTTAGACAAATTAACATCATTTGGGAGATTCGGAACTGCTGATAATTTAAAATCCAGAGCTTACATCAAGGCCAAAAACACATGGCCGCTTCAGACCACAACGATTTTACCCAGGAAACGCCTGAAGACCCCAGACAGCGAGGTGGCCAGGGATCGAATGAAAAAGGACCCCTGTGGATTGTGCCTTCATAGATCGCAAAAGCAAGTGATGAAGCACGGTGTTTCACTTAATGAATTTACACTTTCTGCACATTCCATAATTCTTTCTTCAATCAATATAATCCTCTAAACAGTAGAAAAAGTTAAGTTTAATGCTTTGCTTAAATAAATACACAAAGTTATAAAAATCGCTAATTTGTTTCAATTTTCGGAATTCACTCCAGATTTCAACACTTATTTTGTTCACCAGATCCGATCATCAAATCCGACATAATATTTTGATGACATACTTTAATTAGTCCGTGAGAGTAGATCGTGTTTCCAAATAGAGGCATGCTTGAAGAGTCCGAAGAAAATGGCAGCTGAAGACTCCAGCAACCACAGAGGGCTGACCTAGATGCCGTGCCGCCCTCTTGGTAACACTTATTTTGAGGGTTTTTTGTAATCAGCACCCAATAAATTATCTTCAAAAGGCGTGTTTTTATTAAACCAAACACTCAATTTTCACTCATGCACTTCCTTGGAGTTTTCTTAGTATGAATGCAAAGTTTCAGGCTGCTTGGTTTTATAGTTTTGGAGTTATGGAGGACACACACACACACACACACACACGTTGCCTATTATTCGTATAAGATATATCATGGAGTGCAGATGTACTCCATGGAGAGGGATTATTGGGGGGGGGGGGGAAATGTCCGCCCATTCAAATGTATACACAATGATATGCTCATTAACTCCTAAAGAGTGAAGTCAGAAGCATTTAAAAGCCATAACTTTTATTTTCAACAGTTTTCTGAACTACCAAGACTTAAAAACAGACACAAAAATACATCGATAAAGTACCACAATGAGAGATCGCTAAAATGCCATTTTGGATTTCTTCTTCTGTTTGTCGTTCTTCCCCTCACAACACAATATAAAACTGTAGCCTGACCTACCTCAACAACTGCTGAAGCCATGATGGTGATCCCAACGTGAAGAAGTTACTTTGTCTCTGGGCTTGTGCACACAACCCAAAATAAGAAAAATAAAAAGAAATTCATAGTTTTACGAGAAAAAGAAATCGAACATTAATGTGGTCTCAACCAAAGCAGCACATGATCTTGAGTGGCAGGGGGAAGGGGGAATGGTCAGTGGATAAAACCATTCCAAAAACGATACATATCCAAACCATCTCCCAAATCAACTGAAACAAGTATTAAAACAATTGAATAACATCAATGGATTTAATCCATAACAAAATAACAAAATATATGAAACATTAAGCATTTTATTATTATAATAAATGAAAGGCGAGTGACATCAATGGCGAGTGGCACCAATGACCCACCATCTTGGAACACCCCAGGAAGGTTGGTCAGCTGCACTGGTAACAGGGAAACAAATGGTGTTTGTTGTGCTTTCATCGGCAATTAGGCATTCCCGCCAATTAAAAGTGACCAAAAAACATCACTTGTCACAAGAAGGAACGATATTTTATGTTAAGTAAGATTTGGAAATGTTTAACGACGCTATTATTAATTTTTTTGTTGTTGTTTCTTTGGCTCTTGGTGGTGAAGTTTAATTTCCATAGTATTTGCCTGATCAGAATCGCCGATTCGGTTGATGTTTATCCTGACGTGTTTAGTTTGTCATTGAACGCATGTTGTTGTGATCCCCCGTAAAGTGATTCACAGTGATAGAGCCATTGTGCGTTTGCATAGTGTGTTTGGTTTCAAGACTCTGTCCGTGAGGAACACAGTCATGGAGTACCCACTCCCACCCTGCTTTCATTCCATTTTACTGAGGATCTAAAATTCAATTATTCTCACATTGAAAGCAACTCAACTTGACACATCAAACTTACTAAAACCAGACTCTGAGTTTTGTCAGTCACTCCGTAGTTCGATTACAAGGCTCCGAAGGAAAAACAAACAAAAGTGGAAATGTGGAAACAAATGTGAATCAATCTGTCAACGGAACCTGATGAATTCCAGCACTTATCACACTCAGCTATGCCTGTACCACTCACATTCTAGCAAGAGAAGGGTGTTACAACATGGCGGCTGTTTAGCCATGGAAGCGCATGCTGCAGGTTTGCTCCATTTATGTATACAGCTCAGTGGGTGATATGCACTGATTTTTTTTTGATTTTTTTTGTATACGTTGTCGAGGTTCGTTTGAGAGCTAACACACAACGAACATCAAGGGGGGCATGAGACAAGAGGGGAGGGAGTGGGAAGGACAAAACAGTGGGGGAACGGAGACATTAGGAGATCTGTGAAAGGGAGAGGGATGGGGCGGCGAACATGGGGAATACAATATGGACATGACAGGGACTTTCAGGAAGGAAAGCAGGAAATTTGAAGGATGTGGGCTTGGGTGGATTATCGGGGGTAGAAAAGATCAAGGATTTGGATGGGGGATGATAAGAGGTGGTGGTGAACAGCTGTTTTGAAGGCCTGGAGGGAACACTGGGAATGAGTAGAGTGAGGGAGTTTATTCCAAAGGCAGGAAAAAAGAGGAATGAAAGAGTGAAGGTGAGCAGTGATTCGTGATTTTGGTAATTTTACCAGAAGGAGGTTGTTGGCGGACCTTGAGCGCCCTGAGGGATTGTGGTGGAGACAAATCGCAGAGAGAGCAGGGGGTGCGAGGCTGGAGAGGAGACAGTAGAAGACAGAAAGACTACCGACCAACCTGTGATGATTGAGTCAGAGGCCCAAAGACTCAGCCTCGTTGCGGGAGATGCCAATTATCCGAAATGCCATGGTTACTACAGCGTGAGGCCGAGAAAGGTGGGAGGCAGGAGCACCTGCCCAGAGGAGAGAGCAGTACTCCATCAGGCTGTGGACAAAAGCTTTGCAAGTGGTCAGGAGCTCAGGTGGCCGAGGAAGGACTTTGCACGACAGAGGATTCCCAGTCGGCAACTGGATTTGGAGGCGAGGATTGAAATGTGGCTTTCCCAGGAAAGGTCATGGCAGAAGGTGAGACCCAGAAGCATGAAAGAAAGGACTTCTTCCAAAGGACTGTTGAGAAAGTGGATGGGGGGGGGGGGGTTCTAAACGGTACTTTCGAAGAGACATAGTGAGAGTGTGAGATTTGTCCAGATTGAAAGACATGTTCCACGTGTTGGACCAGTTTGTGATTTTATCCAGATCTGCAGTGAGCGAAGAAGCTGCTGGTTGCCGGTCTGAGGGATGACCGATGGTACGGCAGAGGGTGGAGTCATCAGCAAAGAGATATAGAGGATTTTACAGAGATTCGGAGAGATCATTGATGAAAACCAGAAAAAGAACAGGGCCCAGAACGCCACCTTGAGGAACTCCAGCCTGGAGAAGAAGAGGGGATGAAACAACTCCATTTAGGGCCACATGGTGACTGCGACAGGAGAGGAAGTCTGCGAGCCATGAGTGGGGATGGCCTTGGATACCAAAGGAAGAGAGTTCAGTGAGCAGGGCAAGGTTCCAGACTGTGTCAAAAGCATGTGATATGTCCAGGGATACGGCTCGGATTTCCTGTCTGGCATTGAGGACTTCCATCCATTGTTGGGAGAGCAGAAGTAGCATATCCAGGGTAGAGTGACCTGGTCTGAAACCAAATTGATGATCAGAAATCAAGCCATTGGAGAAGAAGAAGGATTTTATGTCTGAAGCGATGATGGATTCCATAACCTTGCTGATGATTGGGAGAAGGCTGATTGGTCTGTAGTTGCAGGGATCTGTTTTTGCACCTTTTTTTATGCAGGGCAGTGATGTTTGCTGATTTCCAAGCAGATGGCAGATGACCTTGAGCAAATGAGAGGGTGAATAGAACAGAGAGAGGGTGAGCTAGAGCAGAAGAGCAGGCTTTGTGGACACATAGGCTGACGCCATCTGGACGGTTGCAGAATCTGAGTTGAGGTTTGACAGCAAGCTCTCCAACTTGTCAGGAGAAAAGGACACAGAGTCCAGGGACAGTTGGGTGCGACTGGGTAAGGTGGGTAGAGAAAGTGATGGGTTTTGGACACAAGATTTAGCTGCAAACACCGAGTTTAGGCATTCAGCTTTTTCACGTGCGGTATCAGCAGTGCAGCCATTTGAGGTAAGGGAGGGGATGGAGGGGGAACATACACCAGAAACAGATTTGATTAGATGCCACCAGGATTTTAAGGAGGGAGAGAGGTTTGAGAGTTCAGACTTGACATTAGAAAGATGTTGTTTTCTGGATCTCCTGAGGGTAGATACAGATTTGTTCCGAGCTTTATGGAAGGAACTAAGATTGCCCTCAGTTGGGTTTGCTTTCCATGAGGCAAACGCAAGATGTTTCAGGACAACTGCCTCACCACAAGCTTCAGTTAACCAAGGGCGGGAGGAAGGGTAGGACAATTGAAGACGAGAGGGGATAAATCTGTGCATGAGGGAGAGCAAGTTTCTTTGGCAGAATTCCCAGGATGAGTTGATGTTGGAGAAAGTAGTGATAGGAGACCAGCCGAGAAGTTAGAGGGCTGCTTGCAGACCCTGCCAGTCGGCTTGAGTGAAATGCCAAACTCGACAGTGGTGAGGTGATTCTCTGATAATAGCCAGAGAGATGTCCACTTTGACAAGGACGTCGTCAGAAGAACTGATTGGAGCAGAGAAAGAGCAGCAGATATTGTCAGGGAAATTTGTCAAAATCAGATCCAGAAGAGATGGAGTACCATTGGTTGAGATCCGGGTCGGGAAGTTGAACAATTGAGTCAGTCCCAATGAGTCGCAGAAAGCTTTTGCTGAGGTGCCATGACAGGTGAGAGAGGTACCCACACCTCGCCAACTGGCATGATAACAATTGAAGTCGCCACATATGAGGAAGAGAGAGTTTGGATGAGAAGATAGAAGTTGGTCTATGTTTTCGGATAGTGAGGTGTAGATGGAGTCATCACTGTTAGGTGGACGGTACAGTACACATATAAACATGAGGTGGGAGTTAGGGGAAGCCATAGCCAGATGTATTCCTGGGGGTGTTGGGGAGTGAGAGCAGTGCATGGAGAGTGAATAATATAGTCTTTGATGAAGAGAGCAACTCCTCCACCAGGACGAGGCTCAGGTCTGTCATACCGGAGAAGGGAGTAACCAGGGAGAGATACTTGGGAGTCAGCCACGACTTGGGGGAGGAAAGTTTCTGTTCGGCAGTTTATGTCTGGTTTGTCAGTGGCAACATGTATGGAAAGATCTGAAAGGTTTGAGTGAAGGCCCCGGATATTTGAAGTCCACACTTTTAATGAAGAGGGAGGGGAAGAGCCTTTGGGTGCAGGGGGTGGGCGGGAGGGGGAGGGTAGGACAAGTGATGAGGGGGGTAGGTATGGAGGGTTGTTGAAAGAGTGTGGAGGATTGCAGAATAGCTAGGGGAGGAAGCCGGATGATGAGGAGAAAAGGCTCTGTGGTACTGGGGGAGAGGGGGTACAAGAGAGGGGGAAGAAGGCAGTTGAGGATTTGAGGAGGTAGAGTGAAGAGATGGAGGTGAGAGGGCAGTGGAAGGAGGCAGCTTTGTGGATGAGAGGGGGGGAAACTTTGAGAAGGATGAGTGAGGGGGATGAATGGTGGGAGAAAGGTGAGGGGGGAGTTTTTGAGAGATGTGAGAAGGAGGATTGGAGGGAGAAGAGTGGGATGGTTGCTTTGAGAGTGAGGGGTGAGAGGAGTGAGTTGGCACTGAAGTTGGAAAAAAAGAATGGTTGATGGAAAGCGAACATTCATAGCAAACTGGGTTTTTTTTTTAACTTTTAGGTCAGAGATGCGATTTAACACAATTCTTGATGGATGCAATAAAGGCGAATCCAGAGAATGGAGAGAAGAAACGCTGTAACAGTTGGATTTTTTAGGCAAGGTATGAAGGAAAGGTCGAATTGAGAGCAGTCTGTTTAAATAGTATAAGAGTAGTGCATTATGATACAGTAAAGAGTACCACACGTGTGAAAGAGGAAGTTGAAGCATTATAATAGATCGTTTATATTATTATTATTAATGTTTGAGAGAGTTTTCAACAGATTAGGTCATGGAAGTGTTGTCGAAAAAATCGGGGAGGAAGAAGAAGAGGAGAAGAAGAAGAAAAGGAGATGAAGAAGGAGATGAAGAGGAGAAGAAGAAGAAGAGGAGATGAAGAAGAAGAAGAAGAATTGAGAGTCGTGAGTGATGAAGGAGAAAGGTAACGGTTTTTTGTTGTTGTTTGTTTTTGATTTAAGGTAAGAAATAGAGTGATTAGTTGGGAGGTATGGGGACGTCAGGAAAGTGGGGAAGATAGAAATTGAAGGGAATGGAGAGAAAAAACAAATCACGATCATACACCGAGGGGAACAGGTAGGCCTCAAGCCTCAACGGTAGGCCTCAAGCGTCCGGTACGACAAAGTCGACAAAATCTCACAAAATAGCACGATTTTTGAAACAAAACTGAACTAGGAACACACAGTAACATGTAAGTGAGTGAATAAACAGTTAAAAATGGGAAAGATAACGACCGGAAACTTAACTTTGAGATCGTCAGCAGAGAGCCCTGAAGGAGCCCTGTCGACGCTCCAAACCCGGAACCGGGAGTGATGTCTGTATAATATCTCACTGATCTGTATACATGTATTTCGCTTTCTTTATAAACTCTTTTATATATCCCCCCTCAAAAAACCAACAAAAACAAGAAAAAAAACATTAAAAAAATGTTTAAAGAGGGGTGAAATGTCAAAAAAAAAATCAACCAAACAAGGTAAGAATGACACAACATACGATGCCACAATACGACACCACAATCATTTAATGGATTACCATAATGACATCTTTGGACATTTTACTTTTGTTTTGAGATTGTGATGGATGAAGAATAAGAATGAAGAAGTTGAACGAAGAAGAAGAATAATGACAAGAATGAAACGACATTATGATGCCACAATACGACACAAGAATCCTCTTCTGGTTTCCCTTCATGATATTTTTTTTTATGTTGTTCTATCACAATCCCAAAACAAAAGTAAAATGTCAAAAGATATTGTGATGGGAAACCAGAAGAAGATTGTTGTGCCGTATTATGGAATCGTAATGTGGTGTCATTCTTCATGGTTATTCTTCTTCTTCATCCATCACAATCCCACAACAAAAGTAAAATGTCAAAAGATATCATGATGGTAATCCATAATAGGATTTTTGTGTCTTATTGTGGCATCGTAATGTGGTGTCATTCTGTCCTTGTCTGGTTGTTTTTTTTTTTTTTTAAGATTTCATCCCTTTATGTTTTTACATTTTTCTTTAAATATTTTTTTTCTTCTTGTATCTATACAGTACTGTATTGCTCATACGCCTCAAATGTCATCATCTTGTGCAAACTATTTTTTAGTCATCTACCAATGACCAGAGAAAGGAATAATTCCATTTCACAAAGGCAAATAACTCACTTCAAACGTATTTGTTGGTAAGGGCTTACTTCTTATGAAGAAATATTCAGCATGCTATATTTCAACAATTGAAAATAGCTCCATATCTGTTGCCATATTAAAAATTTGGGGCAATTTTTTCATAGCTGCTGGCAATTTTAGATGGGTTTTTGCTACTCTCGATCAAAATTATGTTGGAAAACATTAGATATTTTAAAATTAATAGCCAAGAAGCAGATGAATGCTTCAGCTATTACTGTATATTATGGTGCCCTTTCAACCCAAAAAGCATAATTACCATAATAGTCCGAACAATGTGTAATGGTGGTTTTTGAAGAATGCGAGCTCCTATTGTGATGCAGGAAGAATATAAAAAGTAGTAGTTCCTTGTGCCTGAAAATAAATGGTTGATGTCACCAGACATTATCTCCCTGTATAAAACACAGTGAGTGTTTGTGTCATTGTCTATCCCTCTTCATAAAGATGATTTAAGAAGGATTTTAAAGGCTAATCTTTTAACACGACTGTGTTCACCACGGTCTATTTTTCAGGACTAAGAAACGCTCGAAAAACATTTTTCATAAAAGAGTAATTACGACTCTTCTTTTGGAAATGTAAACTGTGACTTGCAAACATGCCTCAAGAGTGGTGTGCAGAAACGTTTAAAAAAATAATAAATAGAAGGTGTAGGGAGGTGAAATTCACTGCACATGATGTGTAACATGTGCAGAGTAAAACGAGTGTTCATTTACATTTGGAGGATGTCTAATAAATATAGATATGAGCACACACGAGGCTAGGCCGAGGCTTCAGCAAGCTCACCAGGCTGTACCATCGAAATGAAACGTCCCAGAAGATAAAGAAAATAGGGTCACATTTGTACAGATTGTGTTTTAAAATAACACTTCTTGCTGTGAAACATCTTATCTTCCAGTCTCTGAATATTTCAAATAAATAATTCTAACAGTCATTTTTGAGTTAGTTCGTTTTTGGACGATGAATGTGTAGTTGGACTGGCTTTGACCCATTGGTTGGACAGCTCACCCGACTCCTCCCACAATTAAACCTCAAACAAACCATTCGGCCACCATTTTGGGAAGATGTGTAGGCCTCAAGCATTTCACCGCATGCCCCGGGTGTCAGCCCATGGTCCAGTGCAATTGGAATTATCTGAGCTGTATAATCACAATCTATTATATGTGCATATAATTGATAGGCATGTTTTTCTTTCATTTATGTACCCGTAGTTTATTATTATTTTTACTTTTTTATTTTTACATCATAGGCATGTTTCTTACTTTTGGGATCTTGGATAATGCAATATCGTTTAACCCGAGCCTTTTATGAGTCAAGCAATCATAATGCAGAAAGGAAAAAGCATTTATGAACACATGAAAGAACAAGAGGGTGAGGGATATTCCATGGAAACTTTCATGGTGAGCCAAGGTTGTTTTTATAACTCCAAGCAGGGCTCTAATCTGCACAGCACAAATGTGACATCAGTGGCGAATATGCAAGAGCTAAAACCCAGTCAGCAAGTACATTTCCTGAATAATTGAAACTGATTATTGAAAATGGCAAATATCCGATAGATTTAGTGTTTAATGTGGAGAAAAACAGGCTTATTTTGGAAAAGAATGCCAACGCACACTTTCATCTCACGTGAAGAAAAATATGCTTCCGGATTTAAGGCTGATAAAAATTGCCTTACCCTCCTGTTGAAGAGAGGGGGATGTGAAAGATCACCTTACCCTCCTGTTTGGAGGGGGATGCTAAAGAACGCCTTACCTTCCTGTTTAGGGGGGTAACTTAAGATTGCCTTACCATCATGTATACCACAGTGTGCAGTTACAAGACACCAATATTGAGCATACAGAAGATAAAAATGAAGACGGGGTATTTTCAGATAACCTTGAGAAAAAGACAGTTTAGGAAATGTACAATTTGACAGTCAAAGTTTATTTCAAAAATGAAGAGCATTTCCATGTGCAGGCTGGTGTCATAACAGAAGTTGTCATTGAAAGGTTGGTGTCTGTACTATACAGTGGTATCCTGGACTTGGACCATTACAGTGCTCTCGTTCCAATATGCAGTTATTTTTCACGAGTGAGTCTGAGTGGCAATCAGTAGGAAAGAGATCCATGTAAATTGATAAACCTTTCGAAAAAAATGAGTCATTCATTTAATAAAAGAATAAAGGAGAACTTATTGTCTTGTCCACGCCTGTTAAGACCGACCTGAATGGATAGACGAACAGTTCTACCTTGGAGGTGAACACGAGATCCTTGGAGACTAATGAACTAATGACTAATGAACATAATGACTAATGCAGTATTGAGGGTGGCAAGGGCATGCACCAGAGGCACTCACCAGGACAGATGACAAGGGTTTATACTCGAACCTACAAGAAATAGACAGACACAAGCAATCTTCAATAAATATGGGTTTAATGGACATAAATCAAATATTCATTATGGAAATAAATTAAACATGAAAAAAAAAGTGTGGGGTAAATTAAAGCCGAAAGTCGAGGCACCTCTACACACAGTTACAAAAACAGACAAGGGGAAAGATAAAATAAAAGGAAATTCCCTTTCTTAGCTTTGTACAGAGATGTTCTTTTAGAGTGTCGAAGAATACTGAATTCCTCTTGTGCATTTGAACCATTTAATAGATATGCCCCATGCTCTTCTCGCTGAAGAAAGCTGCATAAAACAACCAAAAAAGGCTATCCAAGGTAAGCCTTTTACTGTTTCAAACTCTACCTGAGTTCCTCTACAGTAGTAGACAATCAAAAATAGTACATACATGACAATCCCAATAATACATTCCCTCTCAGCCACGCAACCAGTTTCATCACTTGTTGATGAGTTATCTGTGATAGCATAGACCAGAGATCTTCACTATTTTTAATGGAGGCCACTTTTGCCGAGAAGACATCAGTGTGAGAGCCACCACACCACCTGAAACACTCCAAAATGACTGCTATTCGGCCCCACCTCCATGTACTCTTTTTATCTGTTGTGGTTACTAGGCTGCAATCATAATTGTTTGCATCCTGCCATCTACTGAGGTAGTTAGGTTACTTTTATGCATCACATTGGAATACTCATTTGAACCCAATGAGTCAATTTGATAGCATTTATGGTGGATTATGATTGGGTGTTTTATACATTTGTTTATTCTCGGCTGCACATCAGGGGCTGCCAGTGGTTCACAGGCCACGCAATGAAGAACATGGGTGGAGACATATGCCAAAACACGGGTTTCAACGTTCCTTTACAAATTGGTGTTCGATTTGGGGTGCTCAATACCAATAATAACCATGTTAGAAATAGGATTCTTTTGTCATGGCATGGTCGGTGGATTTTATTTTTGTTTTTTGGTTTAAACACCTCTTTGCTTTGAGTGTTTTCTTGTTTGAGTACCTTTGTTATTGTGAACTATAAAAGTACCCGCCCTACAGGCGATATTGTTCCAAGCATGAAACGCATTCTGCTGACACCTTTATTTGGGCGGTGTATAGGTAACTGACATCTCTGTGGAGGCAAAAAAAACAGAGTTACATGCATAAAGCAAAAACATACCTACTGCCTTAAATTCAAAACACCTCACTGCACTGGAAAACTTGGGTCAGAAACACAGGACTGTAAAGAGTGGGGAATTGTAATAACTCCCCCACCTGGAGAAGCACTACACGATACACATTTACATACAGAATTACCATACAAACTCCCAAGACCACCAGCAAAGATAAAAACACTCCTATACACTAATTGGGGTCAGGCTGATCCTATGTAGTAAGTCTGGATGTAATCAACCCACAACTGTAGGAGGAGTAGAACGACAAACAAAATTATAGCATGGATTACTGTATTATTGTTGTTTGTTTTATGAATTGTTAATTGTTTACGAGCCCCCATTGGACTTAGTCCAAAATGGGGGTTGATGAATTTGGTCTTGCTTTTCGTGTTCATGTGTGCGTGCATGCATGTGTCTGCAACCATATCTCGGACATGTATGGACCAATTTTATTTGTACTGTGCACAAAGCCAATACATGATTGTTTGCATATGCACATCATTTTGTTTCATGCTGCAATCAAATATGGCCGACTAGCAGCTATTTTAGTTGAAAAAAAAAACAAAAACTGGCGTTGAACACATCCTCAACCATTTCTCAGACATGCAATTACTGATCTTGTTCAAGCTTGGCACATGGATAAAGAATTAGGGCTTAGACATGCACGTCATTATTTTTTTTCCGACATTGGATCCAAGATGGCTGACTGGTGGCCATTTTGTTACTTAAATGTGTCCCCATCCATTCCTCAGACTCACCTGGTCCGATTTTGTTTAAACTTGGCAAAAGCACAGTACATGAAGGCATACATGTGCACTTCTCTTTATTTTGTGATCTGATCAAAGATGGCCGAATGATAGACCTGGGAGAAATTTTATATGTAATTTTTTAATTTTTTTTTAAATAGTATCAAAGACATCCTCAACCATTTCTCAGACATGCATTTACCGATCTTGTTCAAACTTAGCACATGGATAATGAATGATATCTTACATACGTATGGCATGTTTTGTTTTTCATGATGAGATCCAAGATGGCTGATTGATGGCTATTGTAGTCGGAAAAAAACTGATGTTGAACACATCCTCAATCATTTCTCAGACATGCATTTACTGATTTTGTTCAGACTTAGCACATAGGTAATGAATGATGTCTTACATACGCATGGCATGTTTTGTTTTTCATGATGAGATCCAAGATGGCTTATTGATGGCCATTGTTGTAGGAAAAAACCCGATGTTGAGCACGTCCTCAATCATTTCTCGGACATGCATTACCTGATGTTGTTCATCAAACGTGGCACACAAATAAGAAATGATGGCTTACATATGCACGTCCTTTCTCTTCTGCAATGAATCCAAGATGGCTGACTGGCGGCTGTTTTGTACTTAAATGTGTCCCCATACATTTCTCAGACATGCATGTTCTGATTTTTTTCAAACTTGGCAAAAGCACAGTACATGATGCCGTACACTTGTACCTCACGATATTTTGTGATGTGATCAAAGATAGCCAATTGTTAGACTTGTGCCCATTTTAGTTGTACATAAATATCTGCTAGCCCTTTAACTCCATATAGCAAAATTACTAAAACAAAGGGGGCTTTGACATGTTATGCATTTTTTACTTGTTGATTCTGGTTTTTGATGTGCTGGTTTCATTTGGCTATTGCTCTGATTTCTTGTTTCTCTTTTTATTTCGATTTTTAAGCTTTTTAAATACATTTTTCACTTCGATTTTTTTTTGGTGCTTCTACTACCATCAAACTCAGCCGGGGGTCAAACCACCAACTTTAACGACTCAGAGCAGGCACTTCAACCATTAAGCCACCAAGTCTGGTTTAACATGAGTTCCTTACAAGGACGTTTAATGAAGGTAGAGGCCATTCGGCCCATCAAGCCTGCAGAATGGTTGCCCAACTCTGATTGCTCCTTGTATTCATCTGACAATCACCACAGTCTTGTTTTTTTATTTTGCATCGACTCATTACCTTTTCTATTCTTGCTGACCTTTCCCATCTTTCCACCTTTGACTTTCTCTGTCTACATTTGCATTAGCCCATCTGTCTGTATTTCTCATTTGTATGAACAGGGATCTGTGTGACTTTCCCATCTGTCCATATTTCCTCATTTA
The DNA here is from genome assembly GCF_056783735.1 of Eptatretus burgeri. Classification (NCBI taxonomy): domain Eukaryota; kingdom Metazoa; phylum Chordata; class Myxini; order Myxiniformes; family Myxinidae; genus Eptatretus; species Eptatretus burgeri. Next base: position 85,287,226 of record NC_140961.1, on the reverse strand, counting down.
CATATCCTCGTTTGCTATATTTGCATTATTGTCTTGTTTTTCTGCATACCTTCTTGTTGTTCTGTCCTTATATATGCTCTGTTTCCATCTGTATTCCTTGTGTGCCTCTTCATATCCATTCTGTTCATTAGCCCCTCTCTGTCATGTAACACACCCTTAGACCTTGCAATGACCCATGTGACGAGGGAAATATGAACATGGCCCTTGCTTTACGCTGGAGGATGAGAGAGAAATATGTTTTAATTTCATTAACAAAGTTCAAAGGAAATTACTAATCAGTGATTAAGTAGCTTTGCCTCTGTTGGCCAGACCATCCCGAGGGTAATAGTAGTTGATAATTGCTGCTGACTGGCAGTCAAGGCTGAGCATCTGCTTCACAACTCACAAAATGATTGTACGAAGATGGTCAGAGCACAACTGTAATCACGACGATGAACCTGAAGCAACAAAAATTTCCATCTGCCACAATGGTGAAAAGCCAGGGCTGACCTGCACACAATTATGATCAGATCATTCTGGTTATATGTTTGGGGTTTTACTATTAACTTTTGTTTTCTGGCAATTGTAGGCCATCTTTGGTCATTTGCCAATCATACACATTTTGTCAATCATATGCATCTTTTGTTAAAAGGTTAACGTAATATTCAACTGCAAAAGACTCTAAATATAATATCTGGCATGAACAGTCCTTTCCTTTCTCGAATTTCATAAACATGTATAGCAAGCTTCTCACAGCTTGGTGTTTTGCAGTGCACATTTAAGGTCGATAAACACCTCTTTCCCCTTCTCCCTCCCCCATAACATACACACATTCAAACAAAATGCAAATGAAAATGTGACTTGCAATATAAAAACTGGGCATTTCAAACAGGCATACCGTGTATTTCAAATATATGGCCTCGGCTATCTTCAGCACCTCCTCGCCCCCCTTCACATGTTAATGCCAGTCACTGTAGGATTAAAATGCTGTGTTGAGTCGTGAAGGCATCAGGGCTCTCCAACCATGTCTCCACCTTGTCAGTCTGCCTTTTATCAATCATTTACTGTGCTTCCATAATGATAGAAAAGACAAGCTTCAAGCACCAAGAGATAGTGGTCGTGTTGTTTATTCCCATTTTTTTGTGCTTGGTTCACAGCTGACCGAAGTGCAAAAGAGAACCACTCAAGGATAGCTGATTTGTGATAAACCACAATGAACACCAAAACATGGAGATGTATAATCTCTGCAACTGAACATAACCTGTGGAGAATAGGTAAGCACACTCTGGAAATGAAAACAATTCCAACAAAAGTATTTGAAAACGCCATCAGCTCACAGAAATTCTCATACAGTCAATTAGCGTATGATTGGTTTAAGAGCATCTTGGTATTGAGCAGCAGTGAAGTGAAATTTGCAGATAACTAAGTAATCACTCTCCTTGGTAGACTTGCCTTTATCATGAGATTGTTCATACTTTTCCCACCTCCATAGATTGACTGTTCAGTCAAGTGGTTTAGTCAAGTGGACTTGCTTCTTCCTACTACATTCTCTGCATAAGGGTTTGATTTCCATGACTACTCCCTCTTGCCAGCCTTCACTTCGCAAACTTGGGAAGTACTCCAAACACCTGTCATTACAAGTTGAGAGGGGCCTTCATCCGAGAGTGGACTCAAATTTTCTGGTTTACTGTATTGTGTTACAGCACCCCGAACCATGTACTTTTTGGGAAGTGATGTAGGACTGGTGGGATCGGATTGCTCAGAGGTGGCAAAGTCACAATAAACTCTCAGCCGGTCATCTTGACATTTTTGTAGGCTGGGTGCTGTCTCTGAAAGTGTCATCCTTTGGAGGGACAGGAACTTCGAGCCTGGTGTCCTATTTGCTCGCATTTGATAATGTGCGTTATCGATCCTGCAGTGCTTTCACAATTAAAGAGCAAGCAATGGTGTTCCAGATCCCAAAGAAAATAGCATATTATTGCCTTCACCTTCATTAAACTGTGGCGGCAGGGAAATATGGTCTTGGCCACAAAAAGGTTCATGATTTGTGGTCGATGCCCTCCAATAAGAAGTGTGGGCCTTGGAAAGCAGGCTGTGTAACCATCAGAATGGAAAATTAAACTACTACTATGACTACTACTTATTTATTAGCTGCAATCAATCTTACCTTCTTGTAGGGTTGGTTCAAATGTTTCATTAACCTGGTGGTCAGATTTTATGTTTGAGAAGTTGATTTTGATTGAGTGTGGAATTTAGCCTGAGTGAAGGTGATAACTCAACTACTCTTTGTGAAAGAGTGAGATCTTTAATATCCACCAGCAATCAATGCTAACACATTGATCCCCAGCTTTACATCCATATGAGGGACAACATACTCAGTGATAGCAGAGCACACTCTGCCTGTGAAGCATCAATCTGATAGTTTATAGTTGGAACGAGAAGAGACGAGACCTCTCAAAGGTGAATGCGCTACAGCCACACCATCTTATCAGATCTCATCTTCTGTAGTACTTCAGATAAAAATAATTCCGCATATATAACACGACTACTTCTTTATGATACGTTGACAATTGGATAATGCAGCACGTGCAGATATTGTACAAGAAGAGCTTCGCAAAAGATAGAATATTTGCATGATGGCCTTTCAGGCAAGCTTCCTCTGGCCTTGGACGTTATTTGTCCACACAGAGCCTGAGAGATGAAAAGTGAATACGCAAGCAATGCCCCAATAAATGGTGCCTGCCAAACATGGCACAACGGGCATGCCTCCAAGTGCATATCTTTGTTTGTCTCATTTTTCCTGAATCATGCGATTCCCTGTGGTACAGAAAGGCCAAGGAGCTCTTTCATTACCAGCCCATCCGCTTTCTGCAGACAAAAGCCGACGCACGCGTGGGCTTCTCTATAGTGGAGACATCACATGCAGCTTGGCGTCCACTCATGGCATAAAGTGCAGACTTTCCATGACATTGCCAGGAAGTCAACCCCACTACATGTAAATATAACATTGCAGGTGTAAATATGGAATAACCAATCAAAATCATTGATTCTGATGGTTGAGGTGTTGATATTCTGCCTTAACAAGGAGTAACAAGGAAATCCAGCACAGGTGGAGGCCATTCAACCCGAACACCACACCAACACATCAACACAATATCCAAGGAAGAAAATGCAAAAAAAATGTTTTTAATTTAGGAAAGAATTTTTTTTTTTGGAGTTTTGTTGTAGTTTTTTTTGTATTTTTGTATTTTTATTTTTATTTTTTTCCTTTTCTTACCCTTGGGGAGGAGGCATGGGCTTGGTTAAAAACACAAAACATCAACCACACAACCACCCCTGACAAGACCCCCACCAACAGCACTCTGTACACAATGACCCATCAATACTCAAACTACCGAAATGTTTTATCAACATCCCTATACCCCTCTATCTCCATAACTTCCAGGTACCTATCTAATTATATTTTAAACTTATCTACCTTTCGTGCTGCCACTACCTTTCTAGGGAGACCATTCCATCCATTAACTACTCTTTGAGTGAAAGTCCCCTGCCTTACTACCATCTTAACTCTTCTCTTCTTCACTCTCAAGCTTTGGCCCCTGGTTCTATCACTGTCTACTCTGTTGAATAATTAATCTGCACTTATTTTATCTTTACCTTTCGTTATCTTAAACATCTCTATCATATCTCCTCGTTACCGCCTCCTTTCTCGTGTATAAATCCTCATCGTAGCTGAGTCTAGCGAGGCCCAGAATCAATCTCGTAGCCCTGTGCTGAACCCTCTCTGTGGCAGCGATGTCCTTGCGGAACTGTGGTGACCAGAACTGCACACAATATTCTAAATGTGGCCCTCACTTAGTTCCTTTACAATGTTAACACCACATCTTTTGATTTATAATTGATCCCCCTCTGAATACCACCTAAATCCCTACTTGCTCTACCTGTAGCTGCCTGCTGGCACTGTGCTGCCTGCTTACCTCCCATATATATAACCACCTCCGGATCCGTCTCCTGTGTGACACTCTCCAAAATTACCCCTTGCCTTCACGTGAGTGATTTAAATTTTAACTGTATTTTTTTCATTGAAAAGCAGAGTAATATATGTGTGCAAGTTACTTTTTCAGGTAATTCGGATATTTATGGTGTGGACAATCATTTGTTATCATGTGCTCCATGCTTCTACGCAGGTGCTAAAAAGATGGTGGCAAGAGGGATGATTAAGAAATTGGAAGAGGAAATAATTATGAGATTTTAAGTCAATGAAACATGTCTGTTCGTGAATTATAACAGACTTAATAATCATTTTATGAGATGTATTCTTGTTGTAAATTTGACTGGATATCTTTTAGTAATATATTTGCATGCATATTAGGAATATTATGCATAGGGAAGGCAAAAGTGAGCACGCTGTGCTCAGTTAGATTCACCCTGCTCTTCCTGGCAGTTGTCAGATGGAGAGTTTGCTGCATGCGTGAAAGAAGGTTGACGTTGGAAAGATGCCACAACCAAAAAAACGTGGGACACAACATTTTGGAATATACAGACTGTGTAAAGATAGTTGCTGACAGGCTGTTGCACCAAAGGATAGAGTGGAAGAATTGGTAACCAAGGTTGCAGGGCACAACAACATCAAGCTATATTTGTGCCAGAACCTCCTTAGGCCAAATTTGCACCAGCATTTCATCGGGTCGCATTTGAGCCAAAACATCCTTTTGCCACTTCGCGACAGAACCTTGTCAGTCCACGTTTACGCCAAAAACTCGTCGTGCCGCATTTTCACCGAAACCTCAGAAGGCTGCATTTGTGCAAGAACCTCGTTGGTGCAAGAACTTTTGCACCAGAACCTTGTTGGGCTGTGTTTGTGCTAGAAACTCGTCGGGGTATGTTTTCACCAAAACCTCGCCAGGCCACATTTGCAGCAAACCTCGTCTGTCAAATTTGCGCCAGAACCTCATCGTTCCGCATTTGTGCCATAACCACATCACCACATGTGTATGAGAACCTAATCTGGCCATGTTTGCATCAGAGCCTCATCAAAGCCACATGTGTACCAGAATGTCAACGAGCCACATTGGTGCTAGAACCAGATCAGACCACATTTGTACCACAACCTCGGCAGGCCCCAGGTACAGCAGAACTTTGTCGGGCCACGTTTGCATCACAACATCAGACCCCATTTGTGCCAGAACCTCACCAGGGCATGTTAGTGCCAGAAGCCTGTTGCGCTATATTTGCTCCAGAACCTTGTCAGGCCACATTTCCACAAGACTCTCATCAGGCCACATTTGCATCAGAACCTCGTCAGACCAAATTTGTACCAGAACCTCGTTGGTATTCCCGGAAGTATGGTTCGACCATGTATCATGTATTGAAGTGAAAATATAATGATGAAAGACAGTTACGATGAGGGAAGGGTAAGCAGAGGAAAATGTTTGAAGGTGGTAGTAATAGTTTATCGATGATGGATTATAGAAGACAATGTTTACAGAAGCCATCTACATATGTGTGTGACATAACACAATTCTGAACCCTTTTTCCATCCATATTTCTGATGTACCATACTCGGTTACAGAGCATCAGAGCTGCTGAAGCATTTTCTTGGCAAGAGTTTACTTGGTGGTTTGCCATTTCCTTCCCAGCAGTAGCTAGAACAGGAATTTGTAATTTGGTCAGGGTGGCAGTGATAGCTTACCTAATCTTCGCGAAGGACATCATGGGATCTTAAGCATCCATTAACTAATGCCGGCAGATGGGATGCCAAGTTTAACATCCATCTGAGGGACGGCACACACACTGATGAACCACCCTACCTGTGAAACACTGAAATGACAGTTAAAGCTAGGTCCAGGATCCAAACCCTGGCTAGACAGCTTCGAGCAAAGCTGATAAGTCTGTCATTGACGGGATCAGTTTTTGCACCTTTTTATGCAACACAGTGATGTTGGTGGATTACTAAGCAGATGGAAGATGACAGGACAAATGATAGGGTGATAGGGGCAGAGAGAGGATGGGAAATAGCAGGTTTTTAGGACTCGTGAGCTGATGCTGTCCAGTCCAGTTGCAGAGTCATAGTCGAGGGTTGAATGAACCTTCTCCACCTTTTCAGGTGCAAAAGACACAGAGTCCAGCAGCAGTTAAGTATGGCAGGGAAGGATGGGTACCGAGAGTAAGGGGTTGGGGACACAAAATTTGAAAGCAAACACAGAATTGAGGCATTCGGCCTTCTCACAAGTGGAGTTGGCTGTGATGCCATTTGAAGAGAGGGAAGGGATGGAAGGGGAGAATACACCAGAGACAGACTTGTCAAGGTGCAACCATGTTTTAGAGGAGTGAGACAAATGTGAAAGTTAATTCTTGATGTTGGACAGATGTTGTTTTCTCAATCTCTCACAGAGAGTGAACACTCACTTGTTGCAGTTGTTTAGGAATGTAACGAGTTTGCCTTCGGTCGGACTTGCCTCCCATGAAGAGATGGTAAGTTGTTTCATGGCACCTGCCTCACCCCAGGATTCAGTGTACCACAGGTGGGAAGAAGGGTACGATAATTGAAGATGAGATAGGATGAATCTGTGCTTAAGAGATCAGATTTCTGTGGAATAATTCCCAGGCCGAGTTAACATCAGGAGCAGTAGATAAGGGAGGACATTCCTGAAGAGAGATTACTGCTTGCAGTCTCTGTCAATCTTCCTGATTGACCTGCCAGACTCACGGCATTGAGACAGCTCTCTGAGAATGGCTAGAGAGAAGTTAACCTTGACAAGTACATGATCAGATTAACCAAATGAAGCAGATGAAGAGCAGGAGACATTTGCAGGGAAGTTTGTCATCACCAATTCCAGAAGGGAGGATTTGCCATTGGGAAAAATCTGGGTTGGAAAGTTCACAGATTGAGTTAGTCCCTTGGAGTCACCAAAGTCCTTTGTTGAAGTGCCATGGCTGGTAAGAGCAGCACCAATGCCAGGCCAAGTTGCATGGTGATAATTGAAATCGCCACATATTAAGAAGAGAGAGTTGGGATGAGTAGTTAAAAGTTGGTCCATGTTGTCTGAAAAATGAGATTTAGATGGATTCGTCTCTGTGGACCAAGCGCCGAGTGGACAAACACCTTTGAAAAATAACCCTTGTGAAGAAGAAGAAGAAGAAGAAGAAGAAGAAGAAGAAGAAGAAGAAGAAGAAGAATTCGATATCTCGTGTTGCGGAAGGAAAACACTTGTCACATTTCTAAAGGAGATAGAAGGGTTGAAATGTATTTTAAAATTGATTGTAAATACTCCTAATGGAGTAAGAAGTGTTTATATTTCATGTCGATTCAGTTTGGAGATATTGAGAAAAGCGGGGGTGGGGGAAAAATGTAGAACCAGAATGAGAAGGAAATTCAAGCAGAAATGTGATTTGTTGTCGAGTATAAAAAATAAAGTTTTTGCTTTGATCTTTTGAAGTGAGGAGAGGAACTAGGATAATGTTGAGGAGGTAGAATCAAGACACCCGTGAAGAAGAAAACAAAACGAGGAACACAGAGACAAATAATTTTCACACTTTCTATCTGACGATAGGCCTCACCAGGCCTTGAACAATAGGAAACGAAACAAAAAGCAAAAACAATGAACGAATTAACATGAAACAGAGCAAGGGATATAACAGCAACACTTGAACAAGACGCAATAACATATAACATGACAAATCTGGTTCAAACAACTCAGCTTTATGAGGTGGAAATGGGTAGCTCAGATTTTCACCACACGTGTAGAAAACCCCCTGAACCGGAAGGCTGTAACAACTCATCTTCACGTGAAAATTAGCAAACGTTTAGGCCTCTTCTCCTCCAAAATTTAAAATTCATATAGCGGGGATGTTGAGTTTTTGTGAGGAATTACATCGACATGTGCTGCTGCAGAAAGTTTGCTTGTTGCAGCATGTCAGGGCTATGCAATGATAGGAAGAGTTGCTGTTGATACGATAGTTTTCATCCCCTGGCAATGATTGTGTTTTCATCCCCCGGCAATGATTGTTGTATTTATGTGAATTGCTCTCTAAAACCTTTTGCTAAAAAAAATACTCAATTGTTTCTACCCATGCTACTCCATTTTAAATATGTTATTATTAAGCTGATAAACTAGGGGGATAGTTGCTGTTAAATTCAAGTAAAAGGTCAGAACAATTTTCCGACACGTCTATTCTTTTGTCACTGCCTGGCATCTGGCCCTGCTTGCAAAGCTTCTTGATAATGATGAGCAAGATTCTCCCCATTTCCTGACTCGTCTGCATGCAATGTACATGACATTATTGATCGTTAAATTCCGCTTAGAAAACGATACATCCAAAAGTAATAATAATTCCTTGGCTTTTTACAATTCCTGCCTCCTTTTTCCTCCAACACCTGTATGCGATAGATGTTTGTCTAGTGTCTATTGATTTCCTAGTAATTCATGCAAAGTAAACTGAAGTCTTTCTTTGTCTGTGTCCTTGCATGTGGTACCGTAAATGCACAAGATCCTCGGTGAGCCAATTAGGTCACAGCAGAAAATAAAAATCTGCACATCCTTCCTTTATGTTCATCCTTACTACTTTGACAATATCAGTACACTTTATCAAGCACTTGTACATTTCAATACACAGCTTACAGGCACAATGGTGAGAATTTTTTTGTTTTGTAGAAATAACTTTGTAGAACAGAGTTCAATCCAAAGAAGTCATGATAGTGGGGCAACTTAGCTAAATATAGCATAACAATTGTGCATTTTGTGATGAAAGCACCAAATTTGGCAGACTAGTAGCCTATCATATTAGGATCAGATTTCGATATTGGGCCATCTCAAAATTTTTGATGGCAGTGGAAAATGGCTGCCACAGCCATCAGCGGCTGAATTTGAGATGGTCCAATATCTAAATCTGTTAATATGTTAGGCTACTCGTGTGCCAAATTTGGTGCTTTCCTCACAAAATGCACAATTGTTATGCTAAGTTGCCCCACTATGATACTGGAAGAGAAAATAGATTTGAGTCGAACATATCAAATGAACTTCTGAAGCATGACTTGGGCACATCCCACTAAGAAAACTTTCTGTTTTCCTGAAGACTCTCAAATTCCTTTTGACATTCAAAGGCATCTATATGTAATATTGTAGAGTATGTTTCAACAGCAAATGAGCCAAAGGTCTTCTGACTCGATTGGAGCTCTTCAATTTTGCCGAGTAACACCCTGAGTATCATTGGCATCTGTTCTCAGAAGGCTACAGCAGAGGGCTTTCAGGCCTCCGTGCTTCCTTAATACTCCGCTGGCTTCCCACTACTCTTTCACCATCTGCTTTCATTAACTATTCACACATATCCATCCGTATGGAGTTAATCAATTTCATGAAAGTCACAAAAAAAAAACACCGGAAATTGAAAGAAATGGCAAATTTCAAAATCAGAATAACTTGACTGATTAAAGAATATTTTACTTTCCATTTTATTTGGGAAAATTCACCAGTAAGCAGCAAATGAAAGCAGCAAAATTCCTGGCAGTTTCTTTGGAGGCAGCCATGTCTTGTCCACGATTTGTTGCAAACTGTGGACAACTAACCAAATGGGATGCTCTCATTTCCTCTTCCAGTCAAGGCTGGAGTCCCCAAGGCAGTGTCTTAGGCCCAGTCTTGTTCCTCATCTTCACGAATGATCTTTCTGATTCGATGGAAAATCATGCCTATCTCATTGCTAATGATTCCACCATCTGTAGTATAATTTCTCATCATTCAGACAGGCAAGTAGCAGTCTCTTCCCTCTCTGCAGACGTCGATATAATCAGGAGCTCGTCCAACACTTGGAATGTGCCTTTCAACCCTGTCAAAGCATACACACTCACCCTGTCTCTCTGAAAGGACTGTCTGGCAAACCCTCCTATCTACTTCCTAAACAAGTCACTGGATGAAGTCAAGACACTCATACCTTTGGGTCTCACCATCAGCCATGATCTTTCTTGGGCAGACCACCTTTCGAAGATGGCCACCAAACTGGGCATTCTTTGTCTTGCAAAGTCTTTCCTTGGCAGGTCTGAACTTTTGACAACCACCAAGGCCTTTATCCGTCACTTTATGTAATACTGGTATCTCCTACCTCACACTTTGCCCTTCTTGATGCCATAGAAAGTAAGGCCCTCAATATCATTGGGATCTCCCACGATGAAGTCGAGTGTCTACGTCTTTTACTTTTGTATTGCACATGGTGGTGGCATCTCCATATTCTACCACCTCCTTTTTGGTCTTGCACCCTCTACCCTTTCTTGGATCCTTCCGTCCCTTGGTTTCTGCAGGGTGCACATGGTCTGCCAGTAACCAATATTGTTAAATTCCAAAATTCACGTTCACTGCTCAACTCCACTCATTTGTTCCTATGTTCTCTCACCTGTGGAACCAACATCTACAGTCTGTTCAATACCATTCTTCCCTCCAGGGCTTCAAGACAGCTGTACACTCATCTTCTTCTTTTTGCGTATGGCAGCTTAGCTGCCGGGGTAGCTATCATTTCTTGGAAGTGCGACTGTGTCGCTGATGCAGTGCCCCTCTACCAGTACACACTGGTACTCATTTCGCTGACCTCAGAAGAATGAAAGGCTGAGTCAACCCCCTGGTGTATTCATTCAGCGGCCAACGGGGCTTGAATTCAGTACCCTAGGGTCCCAAGCCACCACCCTAACCACTGAGCCAACACCAGGCTCTGTTCACTCATGATCCCCATCTACACTCATCATCTCTTCCACCCAAAATGACCACATTCCCAAGCACTCCTTATTTCCAGGTTGTGGTGACCCCCCGATCCAATCACTTCTTTTCGTTTATTAGTTGTTGGATGGTTTGTTCCTTTTGTTCTTTTCTGCTACCCATTCCTCTTTTTGCTGAATTTCATTCAGCTTGCATGCAGCTTGTTCACCTCCATGTGTCCTTCCCCACCTCCCCTTGATCTCATTCTCACTTTTATTCTGCAGTTAGTGTTTCTCCCTTTCCATTTTGTTCCCTTCCATTCTGCTCTAGCTCTACCACAATCCTCAATCATGTCTATAGAAAAGAATGAAATATATATATATATATATATATATATATATATATATATATATATATATATATATATATATATATATTTTAAATATTCTGAAGAGCTGTGGCTTTTGGTTAGATGTAATGACAATATTCACTCCATCCCAAATCACAAATATTACAAAATTTTCACTTCCTCTTTCAAAGAAGAGATTTAATCATCCCTTGCTTCATTTATTTTCAGCAATGTTATTTTACCAAATGTATTGTGAGGGTCACGCAATATATTTGGTAATCAATTTGCAATCATTTTTGGGATTTCTAATCGGGCTCATTGTCATTTGAACCTTCTCGAAAAATTTGGTGGATTTCAGGCATAATTTTTACACCACTCCTCCTTGAATGTAAGAAGACCCAGGATTCAATGGTGTTAGAAATGAAAAATCATCCCAAAGTGATTCATTTAAGTTTCAGTTCTAACTATGAGCATACAAACGTAGATTTTCAACGTTTTGCCCTCAAACCAATTTAAACTGCCAGGTAAAGTCTTAGACACGGCATCGTCATGCAGACAGATCCAAGAGCCTTCGCTATGGTATTGGAAGAAAGCCAGTGGAACAACATTGCCCATAATGTAATGAGACGTCAACATCAAGCAAATGGACTGCTTTGCAGTGCAAGAACAATGTGGATGAGCATTGAGAGGGGTCACTCGTCTTCAAGTCGAGGTGTGAGGATCACTATTTTTGGTAATACCATGTGGAGTAGCAAATGGGGAAGAAAATCACGTTTTATTTAGGTTGTCGAATGCTTCAAAAATGTTTTAAACCAACTTCAGCAACGACTATTCCTGACCATCGATTTAATACATATGTCAATATGGCTGGAATTTGACTCGCACCTCGCACTGTCTAATAAATAAATAAATGAATAAATAACATGGAAGATTTCTTTGAAAAAGAAAACAAAAAAACTTTTCCCTCCCTTTATTCCTCTATCTCCTCCGAAATTTATTTTCTTTTTGTTCTAATTCATCTCACTCATCCACCTACTCTCACTTTTTCTCCAATCATTTCTTCCCTTCCTTTTTTCAATTGAAAATTTCTTACCTGATTACCCCCAAAATCCCATGCATTGAACATACAAGGCCCCTTTCAGTTTTTCAAGAAAATCCGTTTTAGCCAGAAAGATCTCTTCTTCTTTAAAGGCCATAATTATTTCCACCTCATTGTGGGGTCAGCCGGGGACAGTTATTGTGGCCCAAGTCTTTCAGGAACTAGCTGGCCCAGCCTGATATTCGATTCAGGAGTTTGGAGTAGGAACTTTAATATGTTGATAAGTGCTGGCAATAGCTCGCCTTGGGATGGCAAAGATCTGGTAAGACCCACAATCAAAAAAATGATGAGACCACCAAAAATTCAAGAAAGGCAGCCAAATAGGCATGTCGGCTCCAATGAGGTGTTTCAAACACCGAACAGTCTTCATCTGAAACAGAACACTCAGTGATCGAAACGTAGCAGCTGTGCCTTGACTGCATCCCATGAGCTATACAGTTGTCGGTTCTTCAATTTTTTTTTTTAATAAAGCCTCAATATTAATTACTCCTTGCTCCCCCCACCACCCCTCTCGACACACAAATTCCTCCCAATCCCCCTCCAGGCCCTTTTCCGCACACTAGAACCGCATCACTCAAGTTGCCTTCGAAACAAATTTGACTCTATTAGACATTGTAATTTATCTAGCGCGATGAGCCTATATGGAGAAGTCCAAAGCATCCACGCCTGCAGCGCCGAGTCACTGTGATCGCTGTGTACCAGAGCGACGAGGCGGCACGGACGCGATTAATCAGCGCCTGAAAAAGTGCTGCCATGAGCGGCAGGGCGGCGTGGGAAACGGCAACCAGCGAACAAAGAACTCAAAAGGCACGCACACGGGCGTCACTCAACGGGGGTCGCCGCTTAACCCATGTGCCGCTCCCGCCCGCTAGCCCCGTGTCCGTGCCTGGGGGTTCTGCAGCTAAACTTTCCAGTGGATTTCTCTGTTTCTCAGCCCACTCTGCTCTCTACGCGCGCTGCTTAAGACCAATTAAGGCAAAGCTGCCGCGTGGTGAGGATGCGCCGCCAGCTGGCAGTGGAGCCGGAGCCGAGCCCGGAGTGGCTTATCTGGCCGCGAGCAGCAGGCCGACATGAAACAAGGGGGTGACAGCCCGGTGATTGCCTGTCACCTGCCGCGTAAGCAAGTGTTAAATATGCAAAACGCAAGCTCCTGGATGCGGTTGCCAAAAGCACTGGGCTGTCCAAGAACACCACCACGCGAGGAATGAAGCAGGCCCACGAGTTGAAACACCTACTTCTGTTTAGTTTCAAAAATAGAGTATGGATTTAAAATTCATATGTATATATTTAATTCTTCACTTTAACCATCATTGCCTGGAGTAACAAGAATAGGAACACAGGAAGGACCATCAATGACAGGCAGAAATAAAATGAAATGGATGATACTGCGGCCTCCCGCACTGCGTCGAAATACAGCATATATATATATATATATATATATATATATATATATATATATATATATATATATATATATATATATATATATATATATATATATATATATATATATATATATATATATATATATATATATATGACTACTGAGGAAATGTATTTCCTGAAGTAGTTAATGGTATTCACTAAGTTCACTGACATGTCAGTTAACCACAAGAATGTGTCTCATCAAAATTATTTTCAAAAAGGTGGAAGCCATGTGAGAGAAGCACATAAAAAAAAACAGAAACACTTACACATTAATCATGAAACTTCCTGAAACATTAAAGAAACATACATCCAATGCTTTCCAACAAGATGCTGTATTCCTAAATTGAGCATCCAAAAATTGGAATAGATTTCTCCAGTAGACTATTCTCACCAATTAACTTCTTGAACAGATCTTTGAAAGTTGCAATTATCACTTTTACCGAATAGCATTTCTTTTCCTCAATTGCTTGCACTTTCTGAATGCTGTACATCTTGGCTGTGGGGCAATTAAAATGTGTGTCGATATGTTCGATGGAAATTGAGGTCAAGCCGTTTGTTATAGCATGATGAGGACTACACATCTCTGCAGGGCATTCCCATGATGGATCTATGTACCAAACTCACTTGCAGACTATTTCCTTGTGACCCTCTGCACTTTCAACGCGTACCTTAATGATATCCGCCACCGAAGGTGAAGGAGCTTATGTTTTCACTACTTTCTGTTTGTTTGTAGGTTTGTCTGTGTGCAGGATATCTCAAAAAGTTGTGGACGGATCCGGAATAAATCTTGTGGACAGGTTCAGGGTGTGACAAGGACGAACTGATTAGATTTTGGTGAAGATCCGATTCTGGATCTGACTACTAGAATTTTCAGTCATTCTTCACCATTGAGAAGATATAGAACACCATTGAGAAGAAGATATAGACATAGAGAAGACAAGTCTGGAGACGGCAATGGTTCATGAGCAGTATTTGACGATGTAGATAGTTTCAGAATTCAAGCATGAGACAATGTGATAATTTTTGACCAAGTTATAAAAATGATCAACATAATGTGGTACGAGTGACAGGTTATTAGCTGCAAAATGTCGAAAACCCGGTTTCGTTCAACAACTTTAAAAATTTAACCTACGCATAACCTTTAAAGGTCACAAAACAATGTTGTGGATATTAAAATAAGGAAACAGGATACGTGCTATAGCTTATTGGAGTTAGTTCGTCGAAGAAGGATGAAAACCCGGTTCGATTCCCACAACTTTGAAAATTTGACCTTTGTGAACTTTAAAGGTCACAGGTCAAGGATTATGACCTTTGGTGCAAAACTTCCTCTGGAACATTCCAGGAATAATATAACGTCATATAGGCGATATGGCATTTCACACTCCTCGGATTATCCATACTTTGATGAAATCAGCGTAAAAACAAACTTGAAGTGGGCGCCACGGGTAAGGTGTTCGAGATAGAGCAAAACGGTTTCAAGACTTTAGGTGGGGAATGACGTCAAGATAATGCATAAAAAATATTGTCATCCTAGCTCTCAAAGTTTGGGCGGTCGTATGATTTTTATGTCAAAATTCGCAATTTTCTAAGTTCGTGACCTTGTGACCTTCACCTTGGGACGAAAATGAAAAATCTAGCTCCGTGAGGCTATGCAGGTGCCATTGGGCTAACCAAATACCGAAACCCCTGCCAGATTCGACAAATCCCCTCGGAGAAGATGTAACTTGAAATCGGCTACCCCCTAAAAACACGTTTTTTGGACGTGGCTCCGCCCATAATGGGCGCACCACGCCCATTCTCAGGAATACACAACTAGATCATGATATAAACCTCCCACCAAAATTTTATCAGGATCGGATCAAAACCCACGGAGCTATGCTCGGGACAAACAGACAGACAGACAGACAGACACCCATAATGAATGTAGTGGTCACTTACTGACTCGTGAACCAATATAGGACCAAAAACGATAGAGCACGATATCTCAAAAAGTGAACGGATTTGAACGAAACTTGGTGGACAGGTTGGGTCTGTGGTAAGGATGAAATGATTCGATTTTTGGTGAAGATCCGAATCCGGATCTGGATCTGAGAGTTATTTAATTTTCAAAGTGATGCTTCACCATTGAGAAAAAGCACCAAAAACGACATCCTACTGTATAGCATGATATTTCAAAAATGTATTTGGCCCGATATGTTCTCGTGTATCAAGCATTACGTGGCGGAAGTATGCGCTTCTAATTGAATAGTTCAACAGTATGGAATGAATTTTTGTTTTTAGCAAAGTAATTGCATGCAATTCCATCGTCATAAATTGTTACCTTTTCAATGGTTATTAAAACCAGAGTGAAAAACTTGGAGAGAACACCCTTGGTGGAATTCGATGGTATAAGAGCATGTTGAACATTGTTTCTTATTGAGCTCTAAACAAATGAATTACATACACTTACTGTGAAGCATTGCATCCATCTTTATGCCATCGAAGTCGTCATCGTTTCTTCTTTACCGTAATTGGTTTGAATTGTGTGGCCATTTGGGAAGGTTTTGCTTGTCGACCACAGCTGTAATGTCAACCATATGATGAAGGAGGACAGCAAAACAGCAAATTGGATTAAATTTCAAAACTTACCAAAGTAAAGAGCACTGCACTGCATTACAGAACCATATCCATACTATAGTCCATTTTAATATCGGTGGCAAATGGCATTGTGCTAAGTGAGTACGCTGCTTAATGTGGAAACAGTGAATAAGCATCCAAAGCTCGGGTTAATGTTAATCCATCCATTGGGACCATACTCTGTGCAGAGCGTTGGTGCTGCCTAAGCAGTTTGAATGAAGAGGAAAGGAGAGATTGCTGAAGAGGCAATGCAGCAACTTAGAAGTAAGAGAGCAGGGTCAATGGGGGTTAAAAGAAACACACACACACACACACACACACACACACACACACACACACACACACACACATATATATATATATATATATATATATATATATATATATATATATATATATATATATATATATATATATATATATATATATATATATATATATATATATATATATTCACGGATCCGGGGTTCGAGGCTTGCCATGAGGGGAAGGACTTGAGTCCCTCCCAAATGCCAGGTCCTGAGGCCAACGGGCACAGATAACTCTGCACACCGGCAGGTAGCTAAGCAACCACGAAGGACAATTGTCACGGCCAATCTGGGCAGGGTTATACTACTTCGTATGATACCTTACCTGTGGATGGCTGGCTAATCGGGGTCAGTGCCCTCAGCGCACTCTTTGATGACTGCCGAGCATTACAGTAAGTGTGCGCTGGCTGACAAAGCAAATTATTGGTTTCGAAGTCCTGTCTAACCTTACTTGTGCACTGCGTCGGACGAATAAAGGGAAAGACAACTGAGACAGATTGAAAATCACAACAAATAATTATTTAATACAAACACAAAAGCAAGCAATCAATTAAAAACAAGTATTAATAAGCAAAAAAAGCAAAAAGGCACATCAGAGCAGATTTAACCCAAACATGTATTCTTCTTCAATCTTACTGAAACAAAAGACTTGTCAATCATTCACTCAGGGGTGAAGAATGAAACAAGGACTTAAAAATAAAATAAAAGTAATAAATGGAGAAAAGGAAAGCATTCTTTCTTTCTCTCCCTCACCTCACACAAATATACAGGAGAATGTGGAGGAAAATGGATGGGGGAAGATGGGCAGTGGCTCTGGGGACACGCAGCCACATCCCTGAGGTGCCCAGACCTCATAGGCGTGTCCTCTCTGGCGTCCCAGTTCCATGAGCTGGATGTGCGACTCGCCCTCCTCTGCCTCAGATTCTTCCTCCTCAGGCCCTGAGGTGCCGCAGTTCACTCTCCTCGTCCTTTGTGGCTGACACGATCGAGAAGGCAGGATGATGTTCATGGAAGGAGTGTATTTTTTCCACAGAAACTCGACACCAACTGCTCGTGAAATCTTCCTTTCTTTACCCTCAAACGTGTTTGTTCTCTCCCTTATGAGCCTTGTTAGACTTTTAATTTTGTGCGCATGGAAGCTTGACCTATTCGTTTCTCCTTTCTGTTTCCCTTAGTCTTCTGCGTCTGCCTTCAGCCTTTTCTTCTACTTTATGAGCCGTCTGCTGAGGAGCACTTTTCTTCCCTGCTCATGCAAGCTCATCACGAATGCTTCTCTGCCCCTTTACACTTCTTCTTTGCACCCGTTTTCTTCCCCTCCTCCCACAAGTCTTCGCCCCCTCCCATTGGTTCACAGCCGATGGGGTGGGGGTGCATGACGTCACCTGTGGAAATTGCCACACCATTCTGAGGGAACTTTCAACGAAGCCGCCGCCCCTACCTCTACGTGCCCAAATCCTCAACGAGAGCCAGCAGCTTCTCCTTTGCGTGGAAAATGCCCAGTCACACTGTTTTGCATGGTACCATGCCCACGAGAAGAGCCACACCTCACAAGCCAGGCCGAGCACCAGGCGCCACGAACATGCACGTGAGAGCACCCAATGGGTTACCAAGCAATGCATGGATGGAGGGAACATTGAAAGGAACCCCACATGACTGAGGGATGACCGAATGGCTGCAGGAATGAAGGAAAGACCGATGGGATGAAGGAGGGACTGTTGAAAGGTGTTTGATGGAGGGGAGTTTATTGGTGGACCATGAAACGGGCTGATGGGGTCATTGAAGGATGATTGAAAGTTAAAGGGGGATTGAACAGAACAACAGTATGAAGGAACAAGTCTGGAGACGGCGATGGTTCACGAGCAATGTACATGGTTCGCCTTTTTTCTTTTTTGGCCTTCGAGGGGACGCCACGGGCAAACTGGCGGGAATCGGGAAAAACGTAAATGAGGAAAGTTGTAGTATTCGAAGAGCACTACTTGCATACCAACTTTCATTCGAAACAGTTGAAAACCCTTGGAGCTTGATACCCAATTTATTGATTTTTTCACATTTTCTAACTTCGTGACCTTGTGACCTTCACCTTGGGACGAAAATGAAAAATTGAGCTCTGTGGGGATATGCAGGTGCCATTGGGCTAACCAAATACTGAAATCCCTGCCAGATTCGACAAACCCCCTCGGAGAAGATGTAACTTGAAACCGGCTACCCTCTAAAAACACATGTTTTTTGGGCGTGGCTCCGCCCATAATGGGCGCACCATGCCCATTCTCAAGAAAACACAACTACATCATGATACAAACCTCGCATCCTAATTTTATCAAGATCAGATCAAAACCGAGCTATTCTCGGGACAGACAGACAGACAGACAGACACACACCCATAATGAATATAGTGGTCACTTACTGACTCGTGAACCAATAAAGATTGAAAGTGACAGAAGGGGAGGAGGGGAGACATCACATAGGACAAATGCAGCCGAGCCAAAGCATGCCCCTCAAACAGCCCTTTGACTAGGGACCAAGGATCTAAACAAAAATGAATGAAATGAGAAGGGCACTCGGGAGAGTGCATACCTCTGCCCTGTAATGTCGGATCCATGACCTCGAGAACATATCTGGCCCAATATATTTTTGAAATATCGTGCTATCTATCGTTTTTGAGCACCATTTCTCAATGGTGAAGAATCATTTAAAAAAATTATAGTCATCGGATTCGGATCTTCACCGACATCAAATCAATTGTTCCTTGTCAAACACCCAACCTGTCCACCAAGTCTCATCCAAATCCGTCCAAAACTTTTTGTTGTACTTTTGAGATATCGTACTATGTATTAGTTTACCCCATCTTCTCATTGGTGAAGAATCGGTTAAAAAATTTTTTTCATCAGATCCAGATCTTCAACAAAATCGAAGCACTTTTTCCTTGTCACACACCAAATATGTCCACCAACTTTCGTCCGAATCCGTCCACAACTTTTTGTTGTACTTTTGAGATATCGTACTATGTATTAGTTTACCCCATCTTCTCATTGGTGAAGAATCGATTTAAAATTTTTTTTATCAGATCCAGATCTTCAACAAAATCGAAGCACTTTTTCCTTGTCACACACCAAATATGTCCACCAACTTTCATCCGAATCCGTCCACAACTTTTTGAGATATCGTGCTATATATCAGTTTAGCCATAATCTCTCAATGGTGAATAATCACTTAAAAATTCCACTAGTCGGATCTGGATCTGGATCTTTACAAAAATCTAATCAGTTTGTCCTTGTCACACACCGAACCTCCCCACCAAATTTCATTCAGATCCATCCAAAACTTTTTGAGATATCCTGTATACAAACAGACAAACGAACAGACAAACAGACAGAAAAAGGTGAAAACATAACTTCCTTCACCTTCGGAGGTAAAACCTTATCCTCAGGTCATGTACATGCCCATGTATGCTCACCCCCTGGGGTAAGTTTTCCAAAACCATAACATATCTACATTGTTGGTTTAGATTGGGTAAGACATGAGGTGGCAGTGCACCACCTGCCTTCAGGTCTGGATGGATCTCATTGGTGATCCTTTCATTCCCTTAGTCTTTTCTTCCCCTCCTCCCACAAGCTGTTAGGAGAGGACCACCTTCCCCTATCTCTCCTCAATAGGAGAGAAGGTGCTTTCACAGATGGGAGAAATGAAAAACAAACCAGTTGAGGTTTGTTTTTATCTAATTTGAAGGTTTAATTTGAAGGTTTTTATCTAATTTGAAGGTTTAATCTGTCGTCTAATTTGAAGGTTCAACCAGGAAGAGGATTGCAGGATTAAACGTGAATTCTGGATTTGCCAGGGAGGAATGAAGGGCTGAGATGGAATGACAGTAGAGGAAGTGAGATGAGAAGAGGGGACGTAAAAAAACAGATACCACTTACCTGTCTGAGATGTGAGGAACAGACCTTGTACCTTGACCTCATTATGGGAGATGCTATTAATGTTGAGAGCTTTCGATTCCACAGGATCTCCGATATATCGATGTCATGTTCTGGCATAAACCCTTCTTGGAGAGTAATACTCCATTTATGCAGAGACAATGGCTTTGTATGCTGTGAATAATTTTGATTTCAAGGAAAGATTTGGCATAACAGAGGATGTCCATTCTGCAGCTGGATTTTGAAGCTATCTTTGTGATGTGGTCAGCCCAGGAGAAGTCATGGCCAATGGTGAGGCCTAGACATTGAAGAAACTGAACTTCTTCCAGTTAATAACTATAGATATAGGTGGGTTCATTTGAAGATCCCTCCAGAGTGACATGATGAGACTTAGGATTTCCAGCATTCATAAAAATAATATAGCAATCGGAGTTTCCATTCAAAAAACAGGAGGAAACCATTAGGTCCAACAAGCCTGCACAATGGTTCCCAATATATGGCTCTTTGCCTGTGCTCTATCATTTTTTTAAATGCTGAGCATCAAGCAAGGAAGCAGCACTTACCATTATAAAAGTTTTATGGTGTGACTCGGTCGGAATTGGGTTCGAACCAATACCCTTCCAGACAGAGTGGACGCTTTAACCATCAAATGACTGAGTCTGATCTGAACAGGTTGCATTTATCAGATAAATTCCAGATCAGTAGAGAGTCATGCAGCTATTGCCTACCTATCAAAGTGTAGTGTCATTTGTAGTGTCATTTGCCAAAAAGAAGAGGATTTTCAAAAGCATTGTGTGGGTCATTTATGTAGATGAGGAACGACATTGGGCCCAATACACTGTTATGGACACTCCAGACTCTACTGAGAGAGCACAGCGTTCAAGTGATAGCAACACATTGACGATGTGAATGGAGGAAGTCAGAAATGCAGGAATGAAGAAAGCCTTGTATGCCACAGGCAGCGAGCTTGGCAAGCAGAGGGGGATAACAGACTGTGTCGAATGCCTGAAATATGTCCAGGGAGATGCTCCTGACCTCTTGTTTGAGACTAAGGGCCTCAATCCATTGCTCAAAAAGGAGCAGCAGCATGTCTTGAGTTGAGTGACTGGGATGGAATCCAAACTGATGGTCAGGGATCAGGTTGTTTGGGAACAGGAAAGACTTCACTGCAATAGCAATGATGGATTCCATCATTTTCTTTACATTTTGAATTGCAGTTAACATTGTAGTTTGGATAATTATGTTTCTGGTTAAGGGAACTGCTGTGATTAGTGGAAGGGTTAAACGAAGGCCAAAAAATGCATTTATGTTGCTTTTAGCCTCAATTAATACTTGAGTCAACATTAACCTATTCAATAAAAATCACTTTTGCATTTTATTTGATTGTCCTAGAGCATTGGCTTGATTCAATTATGCACACACTTTCTTGTCCAAGGCCATTTGTTTTTTACTCATAAATACAACCTGTCA
>NC_140961.1:85250384-85257884 GCF_056783735.1 Eptatretus burgeri | reverse complement strand
ATATGCGCCATTTGGTGTCTATCTGTCGTTTTGACCACGATACATTCGGTTGTTCTTTATCCAATCTCAACCAAACTTGACAATAGCACTAAGGGTGACACGCTGGAGGTTGTAGTGACTTAATTTACCCCCCTCCACAAAGGGGGTGTTCCGCTTTGGGTGAAGTCTGTTTTATGGTGTATATTCTTCTTAAGATAGCTAATTGTGGAGTTTTTCCATGTCCGCTTCTAATAACAAAACGAGTAACAACACGATTGATAATAATAGGATAATATTATTGTTATTGCAAAACAATATTAAGATGAATAATATCCTGTCTCCCCAAGGTTGTTTTTTTCCTCCTTGAGAAAACTCCGTGTTTGTGTGTGCAAATGGCTTATTGTGGCGTTTTGTGGGGCTTATAAATGAGGAAGAAGAATATTCCACCCAGAAGTAAAACAACATTATTAATCACAAACACGTGTGATTACCATATACAGCTGTTTAACACTCAACTGAAAGAAAAGTGGAGGAATCCAACATCCTTGAGGCACTCTCTTCTTATCGTGTAAGGAATTGTGTGTGTGCAGTTTCATAGACGAAAGCAAATGCATATTTTGAAGGACAACGCTCCCATACACCTCCTGAGATGGCAAATTTATTATTATTATTATTTTCTAATGTCCTGAACAATTTTTGGTACATCATGGGTGATGAAGGTTGTGGTCAAGTTTCATGAAAATTGCGTGCATAGTTTTTGAGAAGAGAGAAAATACCTATTTTGGGGGGCACCCACCCCCTTCAATGAAACAATGAAAAAAAAAGTCACTCTTACGTTGCCGGGTCTCCCAGAACACAGAACTGGAAAGGTGTAAAGTTGTTGATGAGTTAACATCTAAGGGTTAACAGCCCCAATAATTGCCATGTTTTTGTGGCCAGGGAAAGAATGTTTTGGGGACAAGTTCTTCACAACTGGCTGGTAAGGTCCGATCATTCCACTGACAGTGGCAGTACATTGTTATATTTGTTCAGGATGCCAGCGATAACTCCTCTACTCTTCAAGAATATCGCAATAGGATATTTAACATGCACCAATGACCAGTGCTGCCAGATGGGACATCCAGCTTGACACATTTTGAACAGGCGGCAGATACATTGATGCCTCACCCTGCCTGCGAAACACCAGGATGATACGTCATAGCTGGGTCGAGATTCAAACCCAGGCGAGATGTAGCTGGTTCGAGATTCAAACTCACTCGAGATTCTCAGAGGCGAACGTGCAAAGTTTGGAGATACTGTCAGCCATGCATGCTACGGATACAAGGGGGAAAAGGAGTTTGCAAAAAGTGTCCCCCCTCTTTCACAAAGTTTCAGAAACAAAAATTAACATTCTCATAGCATCAAGGAACTCATCCACCCATGATAAATAATAACTGACACTGGCTAAAAACTACACATAAGGAAGGACAAACATGCATGCTGCGTTTTGCCGCATGGTGCTTTGGTGGGCATGGGGAGCGGCGATGGGAGTGGAGAAGGAAACTATTTTTTGACTCCAACTCAAATCATGCTACATGATGCTTCTTGGACGACACATGTTACCTTAACAAGAAATTTGTAGCAGCGTTTTTGTTAAAGATAAACAGACGACTTCTCTACTTGATAGGAATTCTCAACTAGTTCATCAAATATAGCATGATGGAATTAAATTCACAAAAATGAATCTTAGGATAGTGTGACTCGGTACCAATGTACAGCAACAGCCCTTTTGCTATTGTGAAGATTCTTCGCATGGTGATGTTTATCGCATAACAATCAAACCCATTCTCAGCATCCTGGACTGCGGTTGTTAAGTGAGATCAACACACCTACAGCTGTTGATGCATAGTTGCGTGAGAGTTTCATGTCGAGGAAAATAGTGCCGAATGTGACATCTGGCATGGCAAGGCAAGGCAAGGCAACGCAAGGCACAGACCGGAAAAGCACGGGTGAGCGGGGTCGCGATCCGGCAGATGCACCGAACAGTACAGTGAGCGAGAGAATAGCAACAGGCGCCTGGTGAACATGGCAGATGCTCGGTGCATCCATATTAATGAATGAAGCGGATTTCATAATCACGTCTCACGATGCAGGGAACGTGCAGTGCATGCCAGCCATGCCACGCGTCCCTGCCATTTCGGCAGGTGACAGTGGCATTAGTGTTGATGAGGACCACCAGCTGCTTGGGCTCACTCGAGGCATTTTCATGATGAAAACCGTGGTGTCGTATCAAAGCAGAATGTTCTATTTCCACCCACACTCGGCCATATGATGATGCTTCATTGTGAGAAATATTAGGATTTTGATCATTGGTGGACTGTGACATCTGCAATGCATTGCCCTTTGTTTGTTGGAATCCAAAGACATATTTTTGTACAATAACAGATATATGGTGAGGAAGACCAATGCATTAATTCCCATTATCCTGGCAAAGTAGAATGCTGCAATAACTTTCAACAATTTGAAATATACAGCAACTGCAGGTATGAACATCATTAACATGAACTTTAATGGAACAGTTAAGCAACTAACACTAATCCCAAATATTTGATAAATAATTTTTCTCTAATGATTACATCCGAGCTCCAGAATGTCAGCAAAACAAAAGAGAGTTTGCTTATTTGTGATGTATATGGGTTTGGTCCTGCCTCGTGCAGGCCGAGCGAACAGCCTTGCATTATGAAGTGTACATTTGTTTTTCCTATGACGTCATTGAGAGAGACACAACTGCACAAGACTGAGCTTCAAAAAGCTGGTTTGAGCACTGCCCCATCGGTGTTGTATTATTATTTTTAAGGAGTTTCTTTCTCTTTTACTTTCTTTTGCTGTCACTTTCTCCCCTCCTGCTTTTCTCTGCATAATCACCTTTGTTCCTTTCTTTCTCCTTCATGAAACTTGCTCATTTGAGTTATCCTGTCTCCTTGGAAACTTATGCCAATTGGCTCAAACCCCATCACTCATTCGTACAGTGTTATTATAATTATCTGCAGGAGCTTTTACTCTTTCCAACGTTTTAACATCTCATTATTAATTTCGTCTAAATGGCATTCTATATAATAGAAAACGTGCACATGTAGAACATAGCTTTTGGGTATTTTTCACGTGGGAGGTCCATTTAGAGCAATCCATGCCACTTAATGTATTTCACCTGCTTACTTGCACACCCAAATCGCCAGTTCACTGCCTCTGCATAAACCTCCCAGGCCTTGTTTGTCACCGTGCATCAGCAGCAGGCAAGCCAAAAGTCTAAGAAAAAAATAAATAAATAAAAAATAAAAAGCTCCTCCCGACCTTCTCACCCTCCGGTCGCACTTTGTGAGAAGCTACAGTTTCATTATGAGTGATGGAGGCATCACGAGTGAAGCTGGATCCCATAAGGTATATTGCCATTTTTATGGAGTTATTTGTGCCTCTCCGATCCGCCACAATTTAACAAAGGTATAGTTATGAAATACAATGGCTTTATGGACAGTTGCTTGCTGCACTGTTGAGAGTAGAGCAAATATATACATATATATATATATATATATATATATATATATATATATATATATATATATATATATATATATATATATATATCTATATATATATATATATATACATATATATATATATATATATATATCTATATATATATATATATATATATATATATATATATATATATATATATATATATATATATATATATATATATATAGAAATAAAAAATACAGATTTGCCATCTTTGCAAACAGGTGAAGCTTTACATGATGAAGTTCAAAGGGTAATTCTGTGGCACCTGTGCTAAATATAACAAGATGCTTTTTGTGTTTTTTTTTTAACAGGTGTCATGACCAGAGGTATATTTTTAAACAGTGGGAAGGAGAGAGTGAGGTTGGATCCAAGTGTCCTAAAAAAATTGTTAAAAATACAAGGCCAGAAATAGTAAAACTCCATTTGAGTTTGGAACAGCAAATAACAGTTTTCTTTAATCCACCACTATTCTAATCCAGTCTTTAAAAACAATTTTTCTTTCATCATAATTAGAATGTACTGTCATTGTAATGAAAATGCACAATTTTTTTTTTTTTTTTTACAATAGTACTTAAATGATGTTGCCACCTGCTAATACTGTATATAATCAAGATGTACGGTGACGTGAATCAAAAATTGGTAATGTTAGTGGGGGGAAAAAAACCCAGCTGCACATGTATGATCAGGACAAGGACATTGAGAGATAGGGGACTCAGAGCAGACGTTCTAACCATTACAGCACTGACTATTACTAAAACTATTTCTTCCATCACGACCACTGCTACTACTTTAACAGTGCTGATTATTCCTAACTTCTTGTGGGGTCTCCTGGGGAACATTTTTACAAGGGAATACAAGGAAATAGAAGGAAATCAGACACAGGTGGAGGCTCTTCAAACCGACATGCCTGCGCGAACACCATACCAATTTATCAATACAAGATCCAAAGAAGAAAATGCAAATTATATTTTTAATCTATTTATTTTAAGTTTTTGTCGTTTTTCTATTTTATTTTATTTTTGAGGTTTTTTTCTTTTCTTCTTCCCCTCAGGGGAGGGGAAATGGGCTTGGTTAAAACACACATCAACCACCCAACACCCCTTGATGAGAACCCCACCAACAGCACTCTGTACACATGCACACAATCACCAAACAATGCTCAAACTACCTAAAAGTCCTGTCGACATCCCCATACCCCTCTATCTCCACAACTTCCAGGTACCTATCTAATTCTAATTTAAACATATCTACTGTTTCTGCTGCCACTACCTTTCCAGGGAGGCCATTCTGTGCATTAACTACTCTTTGAGTAAAAGTCCCCTGCCTTACTACCATCTTAACTCTCCTGTTCTTTACTCTCAAGCTATGGCCCCTGGTCCTTTCACTGTCTACTCTGTGAAATAATTCATCTTCACTTATTTTATCACTACCTTTCATTATCATAAACATCTCTATCATATCTCCTCGTAACCACCTCCTTTCTCGTGAATAAAGCCCTGTCTCCTTCAGCCGCTCCTCATAGCTGAGTCCAGCTCAGCCAGAATCAATCGAGTAGCATCTGCCAATCTTTAGTCCATTCTATACAAGTATTAATACTTTCCTGAATCTATTTGCCACCCCCTCTGCTAACCACCTTACCTCAAAGCTTTGTGTCATCTGCAAATTTGGAAAGCCTACTCTTCCTCCCACTATCCAAATCGTTGATGTAAATAATGAATATTAATGATCCGAGTAATGATCCCTGAGGTACCCCGCTACTTACACCCTCCCAGCAAGTCATCCTCCCACTCACAGCCACTCTTTGCTTCCTATTACGAAGTCAGTTTGCAATCCAATTAGCTACCTGACCAGCCACTCCACAAGCCCTCACTTTGGCAAACAACCTCCGATGTGGTACCTTATCAAATGTCTTCTTAAAGTCTAGATATACTATGTCCACTGCCTTTCGCTCATATACCCAATCAGACACTGCTTCATTGAACTCTAAAAGATTTGTGAGACAGGAACTACCTTTGGTAAACGATGCTGACTACCTTTAATTAGTTTGTATTTATTTAAATGGTTCCTGATCTGGTCCTTAATTAATGTCTCCAACACCTTCCCCATAACTGAAGTCAATCTAACAGGTCTATAGTTTCCCAATTCTTCTCTGGATCCTTTCTTAAATAATGGTATTACATTTGCTACTCTCCAATCCTCCGGTCCTTGTCCTGACTCCAGGGAACTATTGAAAATATCCGTTAACATCTCGCTTACCTGCTCAGCCACCTCCATCAATACTCTCGGATGCATATTATCTGGACCCGGAACCTTATCTTCTCTTAGATTTCCTGGCTGTTCCTTGACTTCCTCCACTCCAACCTGGATCTTCTGTAAAAGCCCTTCCTCACCACCTTTATAAATATTCTCAGCTATTGGCAATTCTCTGACTGTTCTTGTGTAAAAGATGAAGAAAAATACCTGTTTATTAAGCCTGACATCTCACTTACATCACGAACCACTCTCCCGGTGCTATTCCTCAATGGGCCCACACTGGTCCGAACCTGTTCTTTTCCCCTGATATACTTAAAGAAAGCCTTGCCCTTCTCTTTATTATTCTTAGCCATGTCCTTCTCATACTCTCTTTTGGCTTGCCGAGTGATTTTCTTGATTTGCTTCTGTTTACTTCGATAGTGATATAAATCTAACTCCAGTCATGTTATTTTAAACCTAATAAATACCTTCTGCTTATCCTTAATAGCGTTCCTTATCTCACTGCTCAACCACCCTGGTCTCTTTCTGCTTCTCGTTTTACACCTCAATGGAATGTACTTACTCTGCACTCTACACATTTGGTCCTTGAAGGTTTCCCATTTCTCTGGTGCTGATTGTCCTGTTGTTAGAGTCTCCTGATCTACATCACCCAACTCTCTCCTCATACAGAGTCTTTCACAACCGAGTTTTCAACCGAGTCTTTCACAATTCCACCAGCCAGGCCACATGGCATTTGACTGAAAGTGGCAGTAGTTTGGATTTTGTTCAATGTGCAAGTGATAAGTGTCCTACTTTTCTTGAATAGATTGAGGAAGTTACCATCCACCTGCTCATGCTAAAATATGGGGCACCTGTCTTAACTTCCACCTGAGCAAAAGTGCACTTTGTGATGGTGCCCTGACTGCATAGACCGATCCATCAATTTATAGTCAGGTTGGGAATCAATTCCAGATTAGACAACTCAAAAGTAAGTGCACCATGCTGTAGGACCAAGCCTATGAATATCGCCATAAATAATGTAGCAGTGCCACTGGTATAATACCATTTTGGTGTCATCGTTTGGACATAACCAGGACACAGGAGGTTAGATAGGAAGAGAAGAAAACTCCTCATATACCACACAATGTATCAGCCATGAGCAGATGTTGAAAGATTATATCTATCGAGGAAGGCGAGAGAACACTGATGGACACATCTGGAAGGTGCTTGCCAATGAGGTGTTCATCGTGGGCTTGCACAGATACCTCACTCACTGCAAATGTAATTCCATAATAATAGTGCATGTACACATAAAAAGCCAAGTAATCCATACTAAAGTGCACAAGAGGTTTTAGAACTGAGGTGGAACTCAAGGAAATGACCAACGGTGACTTGGAAGCCACTAATGAAGCCAGGACCGTCAGGTTGAGGACAAAGCATGCAATAATGGATTTTTCTGTTTCTGCATAATATCAGACATTCCTTCATTTCATCAACGTGAGTCCATTGTTCCAATGGCTTCAAATTCAAGGCTTCAAGGGCACGACTGTAAGTGTCATCATATTGGCCCAAAACCAAGCCTGAGAGGTATAAATTTACCACAAGAATATCTTAAATTCAAACAGCAATAGTACCTGCAAAATCTGTCACCAAAATGATGACTATATCGACCATACACTAGCAGGATGTCCTATGCTTGCCCCAGAGGGGATCACAGAAGGCATGATAAAA
>NC_140961.1:85205384-85245384 GCF_056783735.1 Eptatretus burgeri | reverse complement strand
CTGCTGCTTGTTTCAATACATCACAAAGTTGGCCACGTTGTCATCAATGAGGACATCGCGTGCTGTGAACCTTCCGGAAGAACAGCGGGATACTTTTACTGACGAAAAATCATCATGTTGGATTCTGCAATCTGGGGAAAAAGATGAAAATAGATGAAGCGTTTCCCAGTGAAATATTCACCATCCTCTTCAATGGCTTTGCACAAATACATACCCTGTGGAGTGTAAACACCACATCTTGATGAGTGAGCATTCCCTTTGGATTATTGTGCATGTTGGAAGAAAAAAAAACATCCTGCACTTCAGTGGTTATATGGGAAAAACAGGCCTTGGATATAACACACAGCTTCAGTGATGACCTTTGCATGGGTCACCGTCACATCGGCCACATTATCTGAGGCGTGACGCTTTCTACTCTTTAAATTATAAAGACACCGCGTGCAAACTACAGTTAGATGGGAGCTGTGACCCTCAAGGTTTGTTTGTCCTCATGATCCATGTGAATGACATTATTACAAGCCCTGTCTGTGCCCAGAACTGCAGCTTTTTCAAGCTCATTCTGGTGTTGCCTTCGCTGAAGATCGGAATGCCACAAAGACACTAAGCATCATGTTTTGTTGATCATTGCGACCTGCTGGTGCTCATATTGCGACCTCCTGGTGCTTATATTGCCATCTGCTGGTGCTCATATTGTCACATGCTGGTTCTCATATTGCGACCTTCTGCTGCTCGTATTGGGACCTACTGGTGCTCATATTGTGACCTACTAGTGCTCATATTCTTTCAGGTGGAGGTGAGATAGGAATTTGATATTGGCTCTGGTACCTGCACACAATGACTCCATTTGACTCTTATTCGCTATGAAATACTCGTGGATGGGATAGCAGACTTATTGTCCCCTTTGGAAAGATGGAATATTGCCAATTGCAAATGCATAGATGGCAAGTGATCCGGATTTCACAGCTTTGACCCGTTTTGTTTGTGAAACCCCTCAGACCAGTTTTAGTATCGAAAAATCCTATATTGGATGGAAAGTTTGATCCATTTAAAAAACGCAATGTTTCGCTTTCAGTCCACTCGCAAAGATCGACACACAGACTGTTACACCTGGGATGCGTTCAGTCACCAAGTTTCTTGTGGAAGGCTTGCGAAGTGGTTTAAGCATTCAAGCAAGCATTCCACCATTCGACACTCTTGAGAAGGAACAGCTGGCTTGGCAAGCGCTTGCAAGCTCATTGATAATGGAACACACCCGGGGGTCTGTTCAGTTACCCAGCAGCCAGCGTTTTGTTAGGGTGCTTGCTTTATTGCTTAAGCCACTTGGCAAGCATTCTACAAGCTGATTCGTAATGGAACACACACACACACACACACACACACACACACACACACACACACACACACCTGGAGCGACCTACAGCCGATACACAATGTATCCCTCGAGTCAATTGGCTGTGTCACGTCAAGAGCAGCTTTCTCTCACCGAAAGGCACGTCTCCATCCTCCAGGATTCCACACATAGTATCTCTTCACATCACGTGTAATAAATAAATAACCCGGTTTTGATTCCCACCAACCGCTTTTGTGCACCTTCAACTTGCTATGTATGCTAATGAATGTCTCACCGTGAAAGCACTGAGGAATTAAACCCAGATGAGACGACTCTAAAGTGAGAATGAAAAAGTAATTTGATAATAAACGATTGTGTCATTCTGTGTTGGCAGACAGGTGGAATAATGCATGGAATAAATAGAACATTGATCGGTGTATGATAACTGCCATGGAAGGAAGAAGTCGACGTTTCGGGCATTAACCCTTCATCGGAGCAAAAAGAAAACGCCAAGTCTTTGGCTCCGATGAAGGGTTAACACGCAAAATGTCGGCTTGTAATTGCTTCCTACCACAGTGAGTATCCATCCATAAACTTTTTATTGATTCCATCCATTATTGAACTCCAAAGTGAGTGTGCGATCTCTTAAGGCCCAGTCACACCTTGACGTTTTAACCAGCGATGGCAACGTATTAAAATGTATGTAAAACGCTGGCTTACGTTGAACTTTTGATGTTTTTTTTTTAAAGATTCAGACGTATTCATGGCGACTTGGTCTTATGTATAACGCATTGGTAACGGACACAGAACGTTTCGTTGTGTTATAGATAACTTATACCAACGAATGCTGAACCTGTTGTCGGCCTACACAACCTATGCCCAACGATAGTCTAACTTAGGCAAAGCGCGTTGCACGCATCGCCGACGATGTCGTGACGTAGCCTATAAAAAAGGCTGACGCACAATGATTCGAATCATAACTGCCGTAGAAATGGAAGTGACAACATCGCGGTCACACCTTGGCGATCTTGCCAGCGTATGCCGATCTAAGAAAAATGTGTCTAAAACGTTGGGGCACGTCAAATACGGTATGAGTAAGTTTGGTATACGTGAGTAGAACGCTAAAGTACGCTATCATACGTCGTAGTAAGTAGAGTACGTCAAGAAATTTTAAACATGTTCAAAATTTTAAGACGTACTCGGCGTATGACACACGTTCCGCATGCGATGGGGATAAGTTTTACACACGATATGTGGATGCTTTCACACGTCCACAAAGGCTACTTATAAGCTACTCATAAGTCGAAACACGTCGCGGTAATGTCTTTTTTACGCGAAACTTATTTCTAACTTATGTTTGACGTGCTTTGAACCAATTCTTTACGTAGTCCCAACACACATCGACGTATGTAGATGTATTCCAATGACGTCTTCCGGTCGACAAAAAAATAAATGAACGTGTTTCTAGCTTACAACTGCCATATAAAGACGTGTTCCCAGCGGTTTTGGGAATTGGTAAATAAAAATGCTGCTCATAAAAGGGGAACCCAACAGTGTTTTCGAGTCCTTTTTGAGTCGATGTCCATGTCAGCAGTAACAGTATCAGTATCAGTATTAGTATTAGTATTAGTAGTAGTTTGTTCATGTTGGCAGTAGTAGGTGAGTGTGAGGGGGAGTTGTGGGTTATGATGGATCGTCCTTGCGTCCGCGTGTCCATGGGTAGGAGTCATCTTTTCACCATTGTTCGAAGTTCTTCGCGGCTAATTTTTATGGGGCTTTTTCAACAATGAGCTATAGCTTGTTTTTACGATTTAGGTCTATTCATAACGGGTTGGACAAATGCACAATGAACTAATAATGTGCATAGAGCGCTTTGATTACTTATAGATACGATATACCAACGAATAATTATCGTGAAGCCGGCGTTCACAAACTATGCCCAACGATAGCCTAACTTATCCATATCGTGCGGCAGTTTATCTTTGCCGGTGACTTTGGGTTTGCTATTCATAGGCTGCCACTCAACGATTTAAATGGCTGCATCTCCACTATTGAAAGTAGACGCTTGCACTCAACAATTGGATTTTTTTTACACTCAACGACTTTTAAACGGTACCACTCAGCTATTTCATTGTTTACAATGAACGATTTAAATTGCTGTCACTCGCCTTTGTTTTTTGACGCTGGGGTTTTGAAATTTGAAGCGTTTCTTCTGAACGTGTTAAAACGCTCAAACTCGACTATTTTAAATAGACGCTGCCGATGGACAATTGGAATCATAGCCAAGCTAGACATCGAAGTGTGAACATCCTCATCATGCCGAAGAAAAGTTTGAAGAATGCTGCAAATAAGTGTCCTGGCCGTGGCCGTGGACGCTGACGCAAGGACGATCCATTATACCGACGTCTTTCAGCCTATGAGTAACTTAAAAGTAACGTCTGTCGATGTGTGGCAACGATCGCGTAACGTGCCAACAACACGTTAATCATAGGTTAGAAATAAGTTTCGGGTACGCTAAACATTACCTCGGCGTGTCTCAACTTATGATTAACTTACAAGTAGCATGTGTTGACGTCTGTCAACGATCGCAGATCGTGCATACAACTTGTGGCCAGCGTAGCGGAACGTGTGAGTCATACGCCGGCATACGTCGTGAAATTTCAAGCATGAAAAAATTTGAGGACAACCAAAAAGTACAACGTTTAAAGCCAGCGTACAATGACGTATGGCAATGTTTTTCAGCGTGCTCTCAATGTTATCAAAACTTACCCATAACGTATTCAACGTGTGCCAGCGTTTTAGAAAAAAAATTCAAAAATCGGCATACGTTGGCTAAAACGTCAAGGTGTGACCGGGCCTTTAGCAAACCAAGTACGGCAAAAATAGAAGTACCCATAAACTGTAAAGCAGCCTATTTCAGTGCACTGTAGCATAAAGCCTTCCCTCAAAGTTCATTATAGGGTCTTTGGCCTGCTTCAGCACAGTTCTGCAAAGATCTGGCAAGATTAGGCATGGGAATCAAACCTCCACGAGGCAGGTAGAAATAAACGAGGTCAGTACGAGTAATGGTTATTTAATTAACAACACAGCTTTCTCCACCAACTAAGGCTGCCTCTCTCCACTATCTAAGTGCAGTTTTTTTCCTTCCATTAAAAATATCTACATTATTTATGATATGCTCTTCCATTCTCAAGACCTTCTTGTAGTTTAAGACATCAGCGATGTAACCTGAAATAATTGAAGAAGTTGGCTAGTCCTCAAAAGTTATACAACATCCTGTATTCACTGTATATAAATGTAAAAAAAAATAAAAAAGTAGACAAGGAAGGTGTGAATGCAGAAAAATGTAGATGATATTCATAGAATACATATCAAATGCAGTCCTGAAAAGGACATGGTGAGAGCCAACTTTTTTGTTTTTTAAGGTTTTTTTTCTTTGATATAATATGGCTGCCAGACCACATGACTGCTGACGTCATCTTTATCAAACCATATTTCCCATGACTAGTTTATCAATCGGTTCAGCGGTTTCTCCTCTGAAGATTTTCAAAGATTTTACATTCGATCCAATATGGCTGCCAGACCACATGACATGATGGTCATTGTTATGAAATCCGGTTCAAATTTACGTCAATCGCATGAAAATTTAGGATTTCAGAAATTTGGCCTTTGTTGACATTTTTGGCTTTATGTTGACCTCAAAAATATTTGGTGGTTGAATTCAATGAGGTGATATGAAAATGCTGTTCAAATTTCAAGTCAGATGAAAATTGACAATTTTAGAAATTTGGCCTATCGGATGAAAATTGACAATTTTAGAAATTCCAGCCTATGTTGACCTTTTGGCCTATGTTGACCTAAAAATAATTGGTAGTAGAATTCAATGACCAAATGTGAAAATGCTCTTCAAATTTCAAGTCAATCAGATGAAAATTGACAATTTTAGATGATCCATCTATGTTGACCTCTTGGCCTATGTTGACCTAACAAATAATTGGTGGTTGAAATCAATGACCAAATAAACAATTGCTCTTAAAATTTCAAGTCAATCAGATGAAAATTGACAATTTTAGAAACTTCGGCCTATGTTGACCTTTTGGTGTATGTTGCCCTTTTGGCCTACGTTTACCTCAAAAATAATTGCTAGTTGAATTCATTGACTAAATGTGCAAATCCTCTTCAAATTTTAAGCCAATCAGATGAAAAATGACAATTTTAGAAGTTCGGTCAATGTTGACCTTTTGGCATATGTTGACCTTTTGGCCTACGTTGACCTCAAAAATATGGCTAGTTGAATTAATTGACTAAATGTGCAAATCCTCTTCAAATTTCAAGTCAATCAGATGAAAATTGACAATTTTAGATGTTCGGTCTATGTTGACCTTTTGGCCTATCTTAACCCAAATAATAATTGGTGGTTGAATTCAATGACCCAGTATGCAAATGCTCTTAAAGTTTAAAGTCAATCAGATGAAAATTGACAATTTTAGAAACTTCGGTCTATGTTGACCTTTTGGCGTATGTTGACTGTTTGGCGTATGTTGACCTCAATAATAATTGCTAGTTGAATTAATTGACTAAATGTACAAATCCTCTTCAAATTTCAAGTCAATCAGATGAAAATTGACAATTTTAAATGTTCAGTCTATGTTGACCTTTTGGCGTATGTTGACCTTTTGGCATATGTTGACCCTTTGGCGTATGTTGACCTTTTGGCTAACGTCGACCTCAAAAATAATTGCTAGTTGAATTAATTGACTAAATCTGCAAATCTTCTTCAAATTTCAAGTCAATCAGATGAAAATTGACAATTTCAAATGTTCAGTCTATGTTGACCTTTTGGTGTATGTTGACCTTTTGGCGTATGTTTACCTTTTGGCTTACATCAACCTCAAAATAATTACTTGTTGAATTCATTGACTAAATGGGCAAATCCTCTTCAAATTTCAAGTCAATCAGATGAAAATTGACAATTTTAGAATTTCCGTCTATGTTGAGATTTTGGCCTATGTTGACCGAAAAATAATTGGTGGTTGAATTCAATGACCAAATCTGCAAATCCTTTTCAAATTTCAAGTCAATCAGATGAAAAATGACAATTTTAGAAACTTCAGCCGATGTTGACCTTTTGGCTTTTGTTGACCTTTTGGCATATGTTGACCTTTTGGCCTAAGTTGACCTCAAAAAAATTAGTCGTTGAACTAATTGACCTGATGTGAAAATCCTCTTCAACTTTCAAGTCAATCGGATAAAAATTGACAATTTTAGAAATCTGGCATATGTTGACCTCAAAAGAGTGACCGCTATATCACATGGTCATACAACATGTGGTAAAGTTTGAATTTCCTCCACTGAATGGTTTTCATTTACGCTCTTAACAAAATGCAGACACATACGATGTACAACATACGTGCGTACACTACCGATTGCTTAACCTTGCTTTTCGCTTCGTGAGCACAAGGTTAAAAAAAAAAAAATTAAAAGTAAGATGGGGGTGGATGCTTGGAGAACTCATGGAAACGAACAGGAACAAACTCGGAAGGGGGAATGGGAATAGGATGTGTGGGTAAATTAAGGGAAGCTAAGGAAGCTACTCAATGTGCACACACACACACACACACACACACACACACACACACACACACACACACACACACACACACACACACACACACACACTTAATCCACGTCTTGCAGAAAACCACGTCTAATCAAAAAATCGAATGTATTAGCAAGTTCATAAGCGCAAAAGCCTAAATTACGGCTCAAAGGTTTAAAATGCAGATTTAATGGAGGAAAATATCAAATGTCAAGCTAAATCCCAACTGAAAGCTTTCTCTCTTCCATCTGTTTATTCAGAGTGGCATTTCCTCCCTCCGTGAATGTAAGCAATCTGCTTATGTGGATTCCTCGATGAAAATAAATTAATTTCATTCATGCTGTATGTTCACCACCAGTTTTATCGACGTTCTATGGTTTTTCTGACTCATTTTTTGGTCCAGTCGAATCATCTTCCTGAATCCATATAATCAAGTCTTCCTGTTCTTTACTGTGGCAGTTCAACACCCTAATAATAAATTATCTGACCTCTCCTCAACAATGCTCTCATACTTTGGATTGCTCATTGATATAAAATATTGAAGCCTGTTGTGAACAGTGGTCTCAGCACAGTCCCAGCAGTCAAACTGACTGTCGTGAATGAATAATGTACCATAGCCTGGACAGTTGTGTCCAGCAGGATGGTGCAGGGTTACCACAATTGCGTTTGAGTTGTCTACTATAGTCGATGGGTTCAGTTCTCGGCCCGACTATAAACTGTCAGGTTGGTGCTTAATCGGAAACATGTTGCATTTCAAAGTGTGCCATCCCTTTGCTAGAGATTCAGCTGGGTGTCATGTCCATGAGCATTAGTTGGTGAACATGAAATATCCCACTATTTTGCGAAGAGAAGGTGAGTTGTCTCTGGCACTCTGGCTAAATTACTAATTCCTTCATAAAAAGAATCGAGTTATAAACTTCTACTCCTTGATAAAGGTTGATGGCTTTGTCCCGTCTGAGTGGTGTCTGGTGAGCTGTTAAGCTTGAGTGCAGGTGAATACAGTCGTAAATTCAATAAGAAGCAAGAAATGGCATATCAACCAGCGGGCCAATTTAGCGTCGTGTCCACGAAATAATATGATCCACTTGGTTATTCGGGTGTTGTAAATGACCAGTGCCAGTGAGAATAAGCTGCTCACTAAAAGGAGTTCAAGGATGGTAGTCCCACAGTTGAAAGTTGTGAAACCCCACTAAAGATAGTGCTGCGACGCAGCGCATGATATGAAACTGGATGCAGAGAGCAAAGCGCTGCTGGAGGAAGGGTCGCTAATGCGACATGTGGTATGCAGCTGCAAGTGCAGAGAGGACAGGACAGAACTTAACTTTAGCTGATCAACCAAATCCCACAACCAATCTCTATCTCAAACAAATGCCAGATGAAACTGTCACAAGAAAGTAGGATGAGCAGGAGACGAAGTCAGGTTTGACAAGTGTATATGTGTGAAAGAGTACATATGTACAAAACAAGCATTCACAAAAATAATTCCCGAAAATTACCCACCCCTGAATACATGCCCCATGGAACAGTCCCAGCGACAAGCGGAAACCTTAATTATCCATGTCCTTAAGACCTCAGACACACACAATAGAA
Organism: Eptatretus burgeri; assembly: GCF_056783735.1. NCBI lineage: Eukaryota > Metazoa > Chordata > Myxini > Myxiniformes > Myxinidae > Eptatretus > Eptatretus burgeri. The sequence goes on along the minus strand of NC_140961.1, from coordinate 85,236,865 downwards.
GACATAGGTCACCAGAGGAAGGCACAGTTGCTCATCTAAACCAGATGAGCTGTGTGGCAGAAGAATGTCCAGGTCTGGGCACGCTTTAAGAGTTTACAAGAAAAGCAAGGACATGACCCTATGGAAGTGTATATGAACCCAGCAGGACAAGGCAGGGCTTAGCTTCTCACGCAGCTCACTCAGAAGTGCAACCTTCCACGCAGATAGTTCGGGATTCTCCTACCCCTTATTAGCACATGCCTTCATAACCAACCATACGACGTCACAGATGATGAATCATGCCCCTCCCTTCACCTTTACCATTGGTCCAAGCCCCACCAGGAAGGTGGGGCTAACTCCTTCACCAAATTCAGTCACGGTCCCTTCCCATCTGGGGCCTTCATGCGGACTATTTTCCAACAAAAACTCAGGGTTTATGGCGTAATGCAGCACAAAAAGTTTAAAATCTCATGTAAGCGCTCGCAGTAATGAGGGATTTTAGACACGTGCAATGGGGCGGGTTTGACCTTTCTCACTGTATGGATTAGGGACACATGACTTGCTGGGAACTGCCAGACTAGCCGGCGCTGAGGCTGTTCTCTGAGAATGGCAAGAGAGATGTTGACCTTCACAATCACCTGATCATATGGACCAATTAGAACAGAGGAATAGCACAAGACATCGGTCGAGAAGTTGGTCAAAACCAAATCCAGAAGGGAGGATTTACCATTGACAAATGCAGGTGGGAATGTTAACAGATTAAGTCAGCGACAGAGATACACAGAAGTCCGTTGCAAAAAGTGCCGTGGTTGGTGAGAGAGGTACAAATGTTGAGCATGGAACATCACCAACATTGAAAATTCAGCCAGTGTTGGTGAAAATATTTTAAACAATCAAAGTAACCTTTGTCCTCATTGAATTGATCAATTGCATGAGGAAGGCGTATATGGGAAAACACTTATAGGGCCCTTATATACAATTACGCATCTCGTGTGACACGGGATGAAGGGGACAAAGGCATTGTACGCCTGGAACAAGGCATATTGTTACATGAAGGGATAACTGGGACAAGGATAGAGATAAGGATACGAATAAATAATCTTGCAGAATCCCAGACATCATTAAATGGTATATTTCTGTGACCTAGCAGAACACCTCAGGAAGGTAGCTGCAGAGTACCATGACTATTTTAAGGAAGAAGGGTTCAGATCATGGGTAATGGAAGTGTTTGGTGAAGGGGGCACACGGATATTCCACATATTGATCGTTGGCCTTATGATATTCAGTGTTATTGTCATCATGGCATAAAAGTAATGGTGTGTGTGTGTGTGTGTGTGTGTGTGTGTGTGTGTGTGTGTGTGTGTGTGTGTGTGTGTGTGTGTGTGTGTGTGTGTGTGTGTGTGTGTGTGTGAGAAAATTTACCACAGTGACAAGGGTGGTGCATGAAGTTCCCCTGGACCAGACATCTCTGAAGACCCAGAAAACGAAGAACCTACTTTAAAATTTAGTCGAGACACCGTGATGGTGGTATTATTTTTTGGGAAATATGAAAGTACAGACACGAGTGTTTTCGGGAGTGAACACTCTGCTCAAACTCACATTGGATGAGTGTCTCGAATTGCTTGTACCAATGAAGGGGATGGAAAGAAATATTATCTAAACATTGCCTTGTTGGCAAATATTGGGATTTTGTACTTTCATATTTTTTTTTTACTCTGGCCTGCAGTTCGAAAAAATTATATTCTTGTTTGTTCATAAAGAACACAGTAGTTAGTTAAAATATATTCTTACTTGTTCATAAGAAACACTAGTTCGTTAAAAATATATATATATATATATATATATATATATATATATATATATATATATATATATATATATATATATATATATTTTGTGCATAAAATAATTTTGTGTGTCGTTTTGGAAGGTAACTTTGCTTTCTCATGACCTCTGCTTATTCATAATTGTTATTCTATTCATAATTGTTGAATAATTGTTGAAATGTATCCAATATTCTACAGAGGGGTGGGGTGTTGGTGGGCCGGTTAGCGTGGTAGAGAGGGGGCTTTTCTATGAGGTTAGAAGGTGTAGGCAGAGCCTTCGTGACGTTATGGCACACTTGGAGCGAACCATAAAAGTGGACCACCTGTAGAGAAGACACCTGTCTGCCATTCTGCCGGTCCATCGAGATTCCAACTCTCAAAAAAGATATTGTGTAACTATGGTGTTCCTTATGACTTTGTTTCTAAGTAACAAAGGGGCAAATCTTGAGCAGGAACATCACCAACATTGAAAATTCAGCCAGTGTTGGTGAAAATACTTTAAACAATCAAAGTAACCTTTGTCCTCATTGAATTGATGACTCCTCAGAATGAGAAATCTGGCGAAAACAATGAAAAGATTAAATATATTGTGATGAAGATCTGCCTATCACATCAACCAACAACAGATCTTCTTGCAAGGGAAAGATCAATGCTTTACAATCTCGGAGAGAAAACAGTGCTTGGATGTTGTTATCTTACAAGAAGCAGATGCCCTCAAAAGTGGGTGGGGGAATAACAATATATATATATATATATATATATATATATATATATATATATATATATATATATATATATATATATATATATATATGTTGTTCATCTTTCAGCTGCTCCCGTGAGGGGTCGCCACAGCGGATCATCCGTTATGATCCGCATACTGATTTGGCACAGGTTTTACGCCGGATGCCCTTCCTGACGCAACCCTGGTCGCCTCTTACAACACAGGGATCAGGATTTGGGTTTCGCCATGATTCCGGGCTGCTCTACACCCTGCCCAGTGCAGAGCCCCCGTCCTCAAGCGATCCTCCAACCCAAGCCTCCAAGTAGCCGGATTACAGGCGCACGCCACTACGCCCAGTATATATATATATATATATATATATATATATATATATATATATATATATATATATATATATATATATATATATATATATATATATATATATATATATATATATATATAAATATATGTATACATATATTTATACATACATATATATATATATATACATATATATATACATATATATATATACATATATATATATATATATATATATATATATATGTATATATATATATGTATATATATATGTATATATATATATGTATATATATATATATATATATATATATATATATATATATATATATATATATTTAACCTAACTGCTTGCGAGCCAGAGTTTTGACTGAGCTGCAATGTTGTAGGTATTCTGCGTTCACTTACTCTCATGTATACACTTTTTGGTGCACATTAAAAGCTCTTCTCTACCATGATCAGCGCAGACATTGATTGATTTCAATCAGCTATAGAATCTGATCTCCACACAAACACCCAGCCAATTTGCATGGTGACAAGTGAAATCACCACATATGAGGAAAAGAGAGTTTGGATGACTTGGTGGTTGTATTTGCATGGGAATGTTCGAAGTTGAGATGGCAATATGCAATTTTAAGATCACCCTCCCTCCACCACCCCCAATAGTGCTGCAGCATAGCAAACCAATGTTCGATTTTTCATAAAAGCACCAAAATTGGTACATATGTTGACTAATGTATTCTGAACAATTCTGAATATGGAGCCACTCGAGATTTTGCCTTGACCATATTTGGCGGCCATTTTCCAAAATGGCCACCATTCTACTTTAACAACATGGGATATCTGTCATTGTAATTCTCTTTGTAGGTTTCTCAGAGGTGATAAATACTCCATGTGATGTGCATTTACAAAGGAAAACAATACAAATGTCATTTGTGTTGATTTATTATATCCCCAACCATTGTATTGGTGAAAAATGATCATTTTTATGGGAAAATCCATTTTCGCACACTGCATCAGTGACAAGTTCAGAAGTAATTTGTTGTGGTGGTGGTAGTGGTGGAAGTGGTGTTGTAATTGGTAATATTGGCTACATGTGGCCCATGCTGCAGAACATGACCACCATTGGATTCAAGTTCGAACCATAGACACCGACGTCCTCGTCTTGACGGTGATGGTAGCCCAGGAACTACCAAGCTTGGATGAACTCTGGATTGCCTTTAGGACGGGCAAGAACTACCGCAACATCACTGCCCATGAAATAGCTGCCTCCCTCGGTCCACAGAAGGCACGTGCCCTCCCTGTCTTCCACGCCATGACCGGATGTGACACGGTATCAGCATTTGTGGGGCATGGGAACAAATCTGCCTGGGCCAAATGGAACTCATTTCCAGAACTGAGAGATTCTCTTGTGACCCTGACCACCACGCCAGTCAACATCCAGGATGACACAATGCACTGCATTGAAAGGTTTGTGGTGCTCCTCTATGACCACACCAGTCCATATACGGACGTCAACGAGGCCAGAAAGAAGCTCTTTGCCAAGAGGAACTCCGTCCAGCACATCCCACCTACCTACGATGCTTTGGAACAGCATGTGTAGAGATCAGTCTTCCAGGGTGGCTATGTCTGGGGGCAGGTCTTGGTCCCTCAACCCAAGCTTCCATCACCAACAAGCTGGGGCTGGCGGCAAACAGAGGATGGGTCCTACGAACCGCTCTGGACCACACTCCCTGAGGCTTCAAAAAGCTGCTTCGAGCTGGTGTCGCGCGGCTGCAAAAAAGGCTGTAGAAACCGCTGCAAATGCAAGAATGCTAATCTGCAATGCACTGGACTGTGTGCTTGTGAAGGAGAATGCCAGTAGACAGACGCAGTGGACACAGACTGAGATATCGGCCTAGCTTAGAATGTGCAAATGCAAAGTCGCATTGCTTGTGAAAGTGTTGACTTCTTGATCCAGAGCCAGTACACTTGAGCTCAGAAACTCATATTGTACAAGTCTGATGTATGCGTGTACCATGTGTCCTGGTAGAATGGTAGTAGACAGTAAACCGTAGCCGCTCCAAAGTGAAGTGTGCAATAATTTGACTACATTTTCAGAGTTTGTCATTATCACGATTATCAGTTCCCTTTTCAAAATAGAGTAAAGTATGTAATCTATTGCAATTTTTGTTGATTCCAAACCCATTGAATGTGATGAATATCATTTCACTCTTGTTCTCCAGGCAATAATGGGTACGTTTTCAGCGAAAAGTTTCAGGAGAGCAGCAATTTACAAATCCAATAATGGCTTTTTTACCGATAATACTGGCTCATAATATTTGAATATGCCGTTTCATGGTCAATTTACTGAATTTTACACTTTCCTTATATCTACCACCAATACAAAAAGAAAATAAGAGCATATCGCCAATTTCACTAAAGTAGAATGGTGGCCATTTTGGAAAATGGTCGCCGAAGCTGACCAAGGCACAATCTCGGGTGGCTCCATATCTAGAATTTTTTGCAATACATTATTCTACATGTGTACCAATTTTGGTGCTTTTATGCAAATTTGAACAATTGATCTGAAATATCAGACTATGCTGCAGGACTCCAAATGCCGCTTCTGATGGGTGTTTATAGTGAGTATAAATTTTGAATAAACCAGTAATTCTTGATTAAATTGTCAATTTGATTTTTACATGCAAATTTGTACTCGTACAGCAGAAGTTACTTAATTAATAAAAAATAAACTTTAATATTAACACATCTTTGTTGTAGTACGACAATAGCCAAGGTGGTCATGATGTAATATCTTTTTTCTCGAATATATGTTTTCACAGTTAAAAAAAAAATCAAGGTTTTAACAAATGTATTTATCGTAATTTCCCAGGTGTTGTTGAGAGTTTTGTTTAACAACAATTTTTTTTCACATAAATTGCTGAATTTTGATATGAAGTTTCATAGAAGAAAAAAATGGAATGGTTGTGCCGAATGGAATGGTAGTGCATTGTTGTTGTATTTGAGGAATAAATACCTGAATCTGAGAAAGAGAACCTCAGTAAATCAAGTGGCCAATGACCTCACCACCGTTTAGTGGTGGTGTCAAAGAATGTCGGGTGGTTTGTGGTTTCATTGTAATGTGGTTAACGTCTAGAAAAATAACAAATTTGTTCTATAAACGAATTTAATAGCATGAATTATTCTGACAACGATTCATACTTGATTGAGTGGAATTATTTACATTGAATGTCCGTATACCATGACATTTCTGAACTTACACCCATCAATCTCAAAGGTTTGAAACTTGTATTGTTGCCTAAAATTGCAAATAAAGCACAAGAGAGCATCCAGATACCCCCAGCAGCCGAGAGCTGCCGAGACCCCAATTTCCCCAGCCTGAAAGATTTTCATATACCGACACTGTATTCAGCATGCAGGTATTTGAGAAAGTGTGGAGAGCCCTGCAGACCTGGCAAGAGTGTGCCTGAACTTGTGCCCCAGTTGGCCCGCAAGGCCATTTTCTATAAAGAGTACACACAGGCTAGATTTGCAGGGGATTAAACAATGAAAAGAGTCTCAAGGAAAGGTGGTTTCAGGCACAAACATCGAGGGGGAGATAACATGCTTTCTACACGATTATCAACACACACTCTTCTTACAGTTCAGTTTGCCTCACACTTGCATTAAAACATGAACTAAGGTAAACAACTACACTAATCGATGCATTTTTAGTCCTGAGAAGTAATTTACACAACACTATTATCATGAACACGCAGAGGGAGAAACAAAGTTTCTGGAACTGCAGTCCTTTGCTATTAAAATTGGGTGCTTATAATGCTCTCAAAGCATTGGTCTCCTTAATGAAAGAGAAAAAACCTTAGTCTCATCATCTTGTGATTTCTTCAAGCAAAAATTATTTTAGAAGCAAGCACAATGAAATAGCAAGGAAAACTATCACTTTCGTGCAGCTAAAAAAAACCCCAGGCTCTCATTTCACGACATTGCAGTTGCTAAGAGAAGTGGGAAGAAATGCAGCACACATACATAAGTGTCAGAGTTCACACAGCTTTTCACTTTGAATGACCGTCAAGGCAACACCGTTCAGCAGCACCTTAAGCTCCTTCCACTGCACTACAAACCCCGAGACGTGGGAGGGAAAGCCTGAACAACAGTTACCAACCAAGCACACAGACCATTTATCGACTTGTACCTCCATACAGTCATTCTGCTTGAATTCTAGTTTGGACTTTAAACTTGTAACATCTTCCATAACACCCAAAATAAACATATCTCGCCTTCATTTCACCTGCGTGGGCCCAGCACCACAACAACAAATCTGGTCAGAGTCTGACAATAGACTGGTGACTTGGGGGGGAAAAAAAATTTCGCCATGTATGTTGGTCTGTAGCGTTTGTCTGTCTGTCTGTCTGTCTGTCTGTCTGTCTGTCACACGATTTTTGGTCACAGTTTTCAAGCAATCGTTCTAAAAAAAAAAATTGTGAGTAGTTGACTGGCCAAGTACAGTAACGCTAAACTTTAGTGAACATCCGAATCTGTTTCCAGATCGGACAAATTTTAAATGATTTTTCACCATTGAGAGATGGGACCAAAAACTATTTACAGCATAATATCTTTAAAAGTTGTAGACAGATTATGACGAAACTCGTTGGATGAGTTGGTTCGGTAACAAGAACAAGCCAATTCAATCTTGGTTCAGGTCCGGATTCAGATCTGGCCTATCAGTGGGATACAAAATGTTAACTTTTCAGCCTGGCGGAGGTATGCACTCAACCGAGTGGCATTCTATTTCACGCTCTGTGGGTGATTTTTCAATACGTTTTGTTTTGGGATTGCAAGTTGCATCATTTTCTGGGAGCACAGCTGTGCCAATGATGCAGTGCCCTCTTTTTCCAGTACACTAGTACTCATTTGACTGGTAGTCATTTCACTGACCTTGGAAGGATGACAGGTCTGAGTCAACCCCACCTGATATTAATTCAGCAGCCAACAGGGTCACAAATTCAAGACCCTAAGATCTTAAGCCAGCCACCTTAACTGTTAAGCCAACACCAGGCTTAGTCTGAGAATAATGGTTTAAATAATTTCACAAGCACCTCGTGCACAGCACCTTTTCCTGACACCTTCTGAGCAAAGCCAATATGCCACCTGTTTTTTCCCCACAGATTCTCCAGTCACAAAGATAATGACAACCCCAATACAAGAGATAAAGATAATGCAAGAGATAATGGCAATCAAAGACACCATGTCGGAGAGGCAAGAAGATATATTGATGTTCATACATATATTTCTGGCTCTGCCATGAACCTTTAGACCAGCGTGGATGAGGGGATGTCAGAGAACCATTTCAGGGTATATACTTTTATTTGAACAGATGGTTCCGGCAGGAATTTCTAAAGTGATCAAGGTACTGGAGATGATCACATATTCTTTGCAAAAGACACTTTGTAATCTTTAACATCCATCAGCACTCAATGCTACAGGGTGTTCCAAAAGTCACTGGGCATTCGAACATGTTAAACCAAAACTCACTATGCATAAGAATATGCGAAACCAAAACTCACTGTGCATTAGAACATGCCAAACCAAAACTCACTGTGCATAAGAACATGCTAAACCAAAACTCACTGTGCATAAGAATATGCGAAACCAAAAACTCACTGTGCATTAGAACATGCTCAACCAAATCTCACTGTGCATTAGAACATGCGAAACCAAAAACTCACTCTGCATTTGAACATGCGAAACCAAAACTCACTGTGTGTTAGATCATGCTAAACCAAAAGTCTCTGTGCACAAGAACATGCCAAACCAAAAGTCGGTATGCACTAGAACATGCAAAACCAAAACTCACTGTGCACAGAACATGCCAAACCAAAGCTCACTGTGCACAGAACATGCCAAACCAAAACTCACTGTGCATTAGAACATGCTCAACCAAAAGTCTCTGTGCAAAAGAACATGCCAAACCAAAAGTCACTGTGCACTAGAACATGCTAAACCCAAACTCACTGTGCATTAAAAAATACCAAACCAAAAGTTACTGTGCGTTAGAACATGCTAAACCAAAAGTCACTGTGCACTAGAACATGCTAAACCCAAACTCACTGTGCATTAAAAAATACCAAACCAAAAGTTACTGTGCGTTAGAACATGCTAAACCAAAAGTCACTGTGCACAAGAACATGCCAAACCAAAAGTTACTGTGCACTCGAACATGCTAAGCCAAAACTCACTGTGCACAGAACATGCCAACCCAAAACTCACTGTGCATTAGAACATGCTAAACCAAAACTCACTGTGCATTTGAACATGCTAAACCAAAACTCACTGTGCATTTGAACATGCTTAACCAAAACTCACTGTGTATTGGAACATGATAAACCAAAAGTCACTGTTCACGAGAACATGACAAGCCAAAAGTCTATGTGAACTAGAACATGCTAAACCAAAAGTCTCTGTGAACTAGAACATGCTAATCCAAAAGTCACTGTTCACGAGAACATGCTAAACCAAAAGTTTCTGTGAACTAGAACATGCTCAACCAAAAGTCCCTGTGAACTAGAACATGCTAAACTAAAAGTTTCTGTGAACTAGAACATGCTCAACCAAAAGTCCCTGTGAACTAGAACATGCTCAACCAAAAGTCGCTGTGAACTAGAACATGCTAAACCAAAAGTCACAGTAAACTACAACGTGCTCAACCAAAAGTTACTGTGAACTAGAACATGCTCAACCAAAAGTCATTGTTCACGAGAACATTCTAAACCAAAAGTTTCAATGAACTAGAACATGCTCAACCAAAAGTCCCTGTGAACTAGAACATGCTCAACCAAAAGTCCCTGTGAACTACAACATGCTAAACCAAAAGTCTCTGTTTACTAGGACATGCCAAACCAAAAGTCTCTGTGAACTAGAACATGCCAAACCAAAAGTCACTGTTCACTACAACATGCCAAGCCAACCACCTCTGTGAACTAGAACATGCTAAACCAAAAGTCTCTGTGTACTAGGACATGCCAAACCAAAAGTCACTGTTCACGAGAACATGCCAAGCCAACCATCTCTGTGAACAAGAACATGCTCAATCAAAAGTCTCTGTGTACTAGAACATGCCAAACCAAAAGGCACTGTTCAGGAGAACATGCTAAATCAAAAGACAATGTGAACTAGAACATGCTAAACCAAAAGTCATGGTTCACCATAACATACTAAACCAAAAGTCACTGTGTACGAGAACATGCGAACCCAAAATTCACTGTTCACTAGAACATGCGAAACCAAAAGTCTCTGTGAACTAGAACATGCCAAACCAAAAGGCACTGTTCAGGAGAACATGCTAAATCAAAAGACAATGTGAACTAGAACATGCTAAACCAAAAGTCATGGTTCACCATAACATACTAAACCAAAAGTCACTGTGTACGAGAACATGCGAACCCAAAATTCACTGTTCACTAGAACATGCGAAACCAAAAGTCTCTGTGAACTAGAACATGCCAAACCAAAAGTGATTGTGAACCAGAATATGCCAAACCAAAAGTCACTGTGAACTACATCATGCCAAACCAAAAGTCTCTGTGCATTCGAACATGCCAAACCAAAACTCTCTATGCATTAGAACATGCCAAACCAAAACTCTCTATGCATTAGAACATGCTCAACCAAAACTCACTATGCAATGGAATATACTCAAGAAATTATGAAGAGTTGCAAGGAAATAATTTTTCCTGCACAATAAGTGTTCAAAATGGCATCCACATGCACACAGACAAGCACGTGTACATCCTTACATGTTCACGAAGACATCCATCAAATCAGCCTGAGAAATATTGATGAAATTTGTGATGGATTCCTGGAGTTCTTGAAGACTATGGGGATTATCTTTCTAAAAGGTGTCTTTCATTGCTCCCCAAAGAAAAAATCTGGAGGTGAAAGGTTGCAGGACCTGGTTGGCCAAATATCCTTTGAATTGAATCTGTTTGCAAACACGTCATGGAGTAACATCATGGAGCCACGAGCGGAGTGTACAGTCATGCTGTCCTATAAGAAATATGCACTGCTAATTTAATCTTCATTCAGCCACCCAATGAATGGGTAAAGAATTAAAGTGCAATTTTGTTCCGAGTTGATTGTCTGGTGGAAAAATATGGGACCAATTATCCACCATCATGAAATGGCGCACCACACACCAACCTTCACATCATGCAATGGTGTCTCCAAGAGAACATAGCATTTGGATTTTCTGCTGACCAAACACAGCTGTTTTGGCTGTTTACATAGGCAGATAAATGGAAACAGATCTTATCTGAGAAAAACGTGACTTCTGTAATACCATCTCCATGAACAGTAATAAAATCTCAAAACCATCGGTAGTGATCGGAACGCTTGGCGTCATCCCTTGCAGTTCTTGCACAGCTGTTACTTTATGCTGATGGAGGTGCAGATGTTTCTTCAGTGCTCTGAGTGCACTGCTTGCATGAGACACCTGCCTATTGTGACAACTTACAAACTGATGTTCTGGTGCTTTGTAAGAGACAAACCTAAATATCGTTAATTTTCTCATTTGATAACACTGAAGATCTGCATGATCGTGAGGCATCCACAACTGAACCAGTCTTACAAAATTTAGAAATTAATTCTCATACAGCATTACGATGTGGAACATCACTGTCAGGAAATGTTTCTGTAAACTTCTGTCTTTCCCTCTCATTATATTCACCTGCACTATGAAACATATGTTCCACCAAAAAAACTTGTGCCTCAAGTGGCAAAGCCATCTTAGAACCGAATCCACTCAAAAACAACTGGCTTACAACAGTGCAAAGGGCTGACACACTACTGATGTTGGTGACGTAATATCCACGTCAAATATCACCGAGACCATTTCTACATGTTTTCGATCATGCTGCTTTTCATCGTTTACAAGGAATTTGCAGCGGTGCACAGTGACTTTTAGCACACCCTGGTTTATGTGGGTACTCAACTTCAGGTCAAATATAATGCAATGCACACTTTTTGGTGTAACGACCGAACCTGTGAAAGACTTTCCAGTTTCACAGTTTGTGGATGGGTTGAGAAAATATGGAACCCAGATGACACTACTCAAAGGGAAGTGGGCTTACCTCTTCACCATCCTGTCAGGTGGCAGAAGGTATGGATGGAGACCCTGAATTTCCACACTTTGGGAACACATGCCAAACGATTTTCATAAAAATTAACAAACCCAACTATTTAACTTAAATAGAGCAAAACACAAGATAATGTGACACCTCCATTGATCATCACCATAAATCGATGTTTTGTTTCATCGTCTTGGCAACAAGTCATTGCTCTGACAAGTGGTGCCAGGCAACCACCCGGATCAAGGCTTTTATGGAGAAGTTTGTGGAGTGTAGTTGTACATCAAGTAAAAATTGGGCTAAAGTAATATATATTTGAAGAATGGCCTACATTTTTTTTTCTTTTCAACATTCTGCTGACAAAACTTGTTATTTTCCCCACTGGACACAATTTTTGTGTAATCAGCACAATTCATAGCTTATCGATTTTAGGGCTACTCCCTTTTACATTCATAATATTCTTAAACTACACTCACTGAATCGCTGTACTCTTGTATGTTTATTCTTGCCAGCTCTCTGATCCACACTGCATGTCTCACAAGTCAGAGCAACATCACTTCTACTTACAATCGGGTGTTTCCGTAGACACTCAATGCTGCGATGTGCTTGCGCTACGAAGGTATTAGGATTTGCTTAAAGCAGGTGAAGCATTTCAACAATATTTTTAAATGCCACAATCATTTTAAAAAACATAAAAGTTGATATTTATTACAGGCTAGATGTAGTACATGGTGTTTCAAAAAGACCTGCTCAACTTCGGTTGTTAATATATTTAGAACCACAAATGATACAATACACTTTGTTTTATATAATACAGAAACTCATAAAGTTTTGTGCACACCATCAATCCACTTCAATGTGAGCTCGATTTGTCACATACAGGACATCAAGGCATTACACGAGTTCTTGCCATGTTCGGCTCAGCATGTTTGCGTCGATGAGTGCACATGCAGCTGTGATCCGAGAACGAAGATCCTGCAGGTTTGCCACCTTGGGGTTGGTGATAACATCTTTGACAAACCCTCACAGAAAAAATAATCAAGGGGGGTTAAGTCTAGTGATCGTGGGGACCAGGCGCTTAATCCATCTCGGCAAATCCAGAAATCTTGAACAACTGAGGCCCAAAGAGGGGGAGTGCCATTCTGTTAAAAAATGATATCAGGTTGCAGGCCTTAATTCTGTGAGAAGGTGAATCCTTCCAACATGTTCATGTAAATTTTTGAGGTCACTGTATCCTCCGTGAAGAAAAATGGACCCACCAAACAGTCAAAGAGAAGACGACATCATGCATTGACCTTTGAACTGTTACATATGTGTTCAATGATCACGTGGGGCTTTTCAGAATCTCAGATCTTCACATTGTGCCGGTTGACCTTCCTTGATACATGAAAGCAAGCTTCGTCTGTGAACATGACCTTTTTCAGGTAATATTCATCATCATCTATGCGACTGGGCATTTCCAAGGCAAATGCCTTGCGTTTGGGTCTATTATTTGGTTTGAGTTCCTGCAGATTATGCACCTTATAACCATAAAACTTCAGCCTTTTATGCAAAATCCTGTGCATAGTGGTGGTTGGTAGTCTCAGTTCTCTGGATGCAGCTCAAATTGATATTCTGGTACTTTGTTGAAATGATTGACACACTCGTTCAATATCTGCTGCACTTGTGCTTAGTCGACCGGTACTTTTCTGTTTCTCACAACTTCCAATCTCCTTAAACCTCCTGTACCACTCTCTGATACTAGTCCGCGATGGCGGATTCCTTCTTTACCTTGTACGGAAATTATGTTGAACTTGTGTCAGATCTCGTCTTGATGAACCATTGTACACACTGGGATTTCTCCTCTGGATTCGCCATTTTCTTTTAGATTTAACCACCAGACCAGAAAGTAACGAAAACTTTATGAGTTTCTGCATTATATTAAACAAAGGGTATCATTGTATCATTTGTGGTACAAAATGTATTGTTATGTTTGAGGGGGGAAGGGGGTTTGATATTACCCCTAAAGCAGATAGAAATGCAAAGAGTAACATATGGTCCATGAACGAGTAGTTGGCTAATCTCAATGTAGTAAGTACGGACACATCACCTTAAGGATCGTCGTGCTTGAATGTGCACCATACAGGGGGTGGTGCATGGTAATAATTAATTATCGATTATCGTTAAGGAAATTGTGCCATACAACCCCTAATTAAACATCTTCCGGTGGCACCGGGAGACTTGGGAAGAGAGGAAGGGAGGGGCGAAGCTATAGATCACCTCACAGGGCAGAGTGTTGCCCAGATAGAAGAGGGAGGAGCGAATCAGGCAGTTGGAGATGTGAGAGAGGACCGTGAAGTTCGAAGGAGTTCTGTGGATAACACAATGGAGAGAAGAATCTGATGAGAGCGTGAGAGAAGATTTGGTGCTCTGAGGACAGTGAGGACAGTTTTCTCTTAAGAGAACATGATGGAGAAAAGAGTGCATAAGATAGCTCTGATAGGATTGTCCTGTTGCCTGCCTTCACCCTGTCCCATGCTTGTTCATCTGCCTGCTACTTGCCGCCCATCTTCCCGCCCATCGTCCTCCTCATCCCTCCTTGTCGCCTGCTCTGCGACCATCCTTCCCCCACCACCACCACCACCAGACATGAGTCCACCGGTTTTGTCCCATTCCCGTCTGTGATTGAGTCCGGAGTGAGGTGCCTTAGGTTCTTTCAGTTTCATTTCGTTATATAATTTCATATAATGCGTTATTTATTAATTGTATTCCCTTCCTTCCCACTCAAGCTGCTGTCGTATTCCTTCCATCAGGTTAATCTTCCCCTGTTATTTGGTTCAGGAATAATCCTGGTTGTTTTAAAAGAACTAAGGTTCTCGTGTTTCTCCTCATGAACCGCATGCATGTGGTCCACCATAATTCAGAACATCTCCACAGTAGTTAAAACTGATCGGGACATCACGGAATTTTGACCTTCCACTGCAGCGAGCTCAATGTCAGTTGAGCGGTTGATGCAACATTGGTTTATCAGGAGTGGGATTTAGAACCCGAGAACTTCCAAATTTATTGTTAATTGGTGTTGGGAGAGTGTAGCTCGTAGAAGATCATGCCACACATTAAAAAGAAAAAATTTTGATCATTTCATTGGCACCTGCGGGTAGAATACCACCGCACAAAATATCGGATGTGCAGGAAATGGTGGCATAAGGAAGCAGTGAGGATGAAGGAAGTGAGTCAAGGTTGGGGACTACTGAGGTTCGGGTAGGAATCTCCCCCATTACTGAGTGATGGAGCCAGGAAGCGATGTCCAATCAGGCCATGTTATAAAAAAATCAATGAATAAAAATAATGAACAAATGAATAAGTTGAATGATGAGACGAAAAAGAAAATGAAGGAATTGAAGGGAGATATTAATAAAATGAATGAATGGATAAAAATAAAGACGATTTGGAAAACAAAATGGATAAAAATAATGAACGAACGGGAAATAGAATGGATGAGATGAAAAGTGATTTGGGGGTGAGGTTGGAAGAAATAAAGAAAAAACTGAGACAGTGAATGGATGGATTGGAGAGAAAAATGGAGGGACAATTGATGAAAACAAAAGGCCTGGAGGAGCATCGTGCTGATGTGAATGTCGCTTTGCTCCTGTGGAAAGAGACTGTCCACGTAATGAGCAGGTTAGAGAGGTTAGGCTCCATTGTGTGTGCGGCAACCTCCCTGGTTTGCGGTACGGTGCCCATAGGTGCGAGATTAGACCCGGCAGGGGTTCTTCTGGCAAGCTGGGGACCGACGGGGTACGACCGGGTGCTGGTGAGGGATTGTTTTATTTTGTTTGAATAACTTCTGATGTCCATATGAGTTGTGTAAATAATACATACCTACCAACCCTACCGATTCGTGAGGTAGCCTGTGACCTTGTAGTCACTGGTCCCAGTGACCAGTTCAAAAAAACATGAGACTACCTTTCTGTGTGTGTGTGTCTTCCATAACTCCAAAACCATTAAACCGAGTGGCCTGAAACTTTGCATACATACCAAGGGAACTCCAAGGTAGTACATGAATCAAAATTATTGGGTGCTTTGGTTCGTATAAACACCCCTTTTGTGGATAATTTGTGGCCTTATTTAATTATCCTTTCTGAAGGCGTTATCCTTGGTCACCTCACTCTCCCTCGCTGGGGTCTTAATTCGCAATTTTTTGGAACACTCAAAAATGTTTCGATTTGGAAAAGGCCACTGCGGTTTATGTTAACGATAAAGCACTCAAATGATTTTTTCACTTTCCACACTCGATTTCCACACTCATCAATTTTGGTGAAGATCGGAATCCACATGGGGATACGAGAATTTTTTTAATATTGTTGATGTGATTCTTCACCATTGAGAGACGAGGCCAAAAATAATATAAAGCATGATATTTCAAAAATTCCTTGTGCCCAATGTGTTCTACTGGATCAGGTATGGTATGCCTGTAGAATGCCTTCTACCAAGCGCCCTTCTCGTCGAATATGAATTGAAGAAGAACAAGAGCCAAAATCAGAATAACAAACAGATGCCCCCAAAATACAAGAAAAATAAGAGTAACTGCAGAAACAGCAGCCAGAAACAGAAAAATGTTTCATGAATAAATAAGTACAACCAGAAGCTGGGAAAACATTGTCAACATAGAGTGTCATTTGAAAGGAGCAATGGAGGCATTGCTAATCACAGGACAAAGCAAGCACTCCACATCAACTACAACACAACCAGAATCCTCCAGCAGTGGATCTGAGTCAAAATGTAGAATGTGTAAGACTGATGAAAAAAGTGTCACATATTATCGGGAAGCGAGATGCGAGCCAAGGGTTCTTGTAATGACAGAAATAATAAAACTGCAAGTATACGCTGGGGACTGGGAAAAGGCCAACACAAACACAACCAATCAGTTGTTAAAACGTCAACCAACTCCTCCAGAAAAGCCAATGGGAGCCAAGATACTATGGGACTGTGGTATCGGACCAGAGAGAAATCAAAGCCCATAGACCAGACAAGTAGACAGGACCAACAAGAAGGCACTTATTCCCAACCTATAGGCATCCCCAACCTCTTGGCAGTTTCGGGTCTGTGTTAATGGTGTCCTGTCCTCTCTGACAGGGCTCCTGTATCGAGCGGTGACCCTTAAGGCTCTGCCATTGGTTCCCTCCTATTCATAATCTACATGAATGACCTGCCTGACCACCTTGTCAGCCAATGTCTACTCATTGTCAATGATGGGGAAACATCTGAAACACGAGGGAGGCACCAACTATGTAAAGATATCTCAACTCCATCTCCACATGGGTAGCTCTCTGGGAACTGCATTTTAGCATTTCCAAATACCAACACCTGCACTTAGGTACGGACAATGCACCAATTTTATCCCTATATGATAATTTGATAATACTTTTCACATCGCAACAGCAGCCAAATTTCAGGACCTGGAGGTTATATTTGATGCTTCCTTGAACTGATCGACTCAATGTGCTGTGGTTTTGCAAGTGGTCCGGTGGATGTTATTTGTCATTAAATGTGCCTTTACTCTTCTTTCACCACGGGTGTTTATCCCTGCCAAGTCGGCCTGTGTTCGACCTGTACGTGAATACTGTGCACAAGCATGGTCCCCGAGCCTCCAACGCGGCATCGTCAAAATCAAGCATGTGCAACGGCTTGTGACCCAGATGGTTGTCGGACTTCAATCTTCAAGCAGCGAGCGTGAAGGAATTTCTGCTCCTTGAACTTTTCGCATAACTTTTCTCCCATCGCGAACTTGTGGAATGTCCTCCTTTTGGATGTGATTCGAGTACCATCAATTTCTGTGTTTAAAGCTGGACCACATGCCGTATGGGCCAGCTATTCCCAGATATTATTTAGCCTATCAATATATAAATACATCGTATTTCACATTATGTTGGTCCTTTTTTTAATAAACTTTGTCTGCACTGTTCTTTGGCAACCTGAATCCAAATCTTTGTCTGCACCGAGTTGATTTTAACATTGGCACAATACTACATAAATGTACCGCGTGAAATTCATCCATGAAAATGATCATCATGGGGTCCACGACCCTGCAGACATTGATGATGATGATGATGATGATGATGATGATGATGATGATGATGATGATGACAATGATGATGAACAAAACTAACTACAAAGCATCCCCAAATGCAAAGCCATTCTGCTTTGCACACTCACTAAACCTGACAAAAACAACAGCTAAGAAAGGAAATGTATAAGTTTTATCAATCACTGTTCTCCATATTCTCATAAGAAAGGTTTATTGAAAATCTGATGACAAAAGCTCAAATGGTAAAAAAAAAGTTATGGCCGACACACACACACACACACACACACACACACACACACACACACACACACACACACACACACACACACACACACACACACACACACACACACACACGCAAACCTGTCTTCCGCTGCACAGGCTAACGGGCCAATTAAGTGTCAAGATCACAGGAAGAAAATTCAATAATTTTGAGAAGATAGAGTGTAGTTGGCCGATGTGATACCAGTTGATATCTGAGTTTAGGGGCAGTGAGGAAGAAATGTGAAGAGTACAGACGATAGCATCCAGCAATAAGTTTTTTAGAAAGCAGTTCTGCTTGGAATAGCCAGGATTGTTCAGCTCCACAAGAAGGTCGGATTAATTGGGGCCACAGTATAAATAAAAATAGTTGCAAGAGATTAAAGGCCATTTCCAATGGGTCGGAGAGGGAATGAAAAATCGACAGAATTCAAAATGAGAATAGGAAGATAACAGATTTTTTTTTTGTATACCTTGTCGAGGCTCGTGTGAAAGCTAACACACAACGCACAGCAAGGGGGCATGAGACAAGAGGGGCGGGAGTGGGAGGGACAAAAAAGGGCGGAACAGACACATTAGGAGATCTGTGGAAGGGAGAGGGATGGGACGGGGAACATAGGGAATAGAAGATGGACATTACAGGGACTTTCAGGAAGTCGGGTGACCTTTACTCGTCTTACCTGTAAGTGTAAGACAATAGCACTAATTCAGGTTTCAGGTTTCTAATTGGCGACCATTGTATTCTTTTCATTCAATTGTTAGGATCGACTAACAAGATGCAGGGAATTTGAAGGAAGTGAGCTTGGGTGGATTATCGGGGGTAGAAAAGATCGATGATTTGGATGGGGGATAATAAGAGGTGGTGGTGAACAGCTGTTTTGAAAGCCTGGAGGAAAGAATGGGAAAGAATAGAGTGAGGGAGTTTATTACAATGGCGGGAAAAAAGAGGAATGAAAGAGTCAAGGTGAGCAGTGATTCGTGATTTTGGTAGTTTTGCTAGAAGGGGGTTGTTGGTGGACCTTGAGCACCCTGTGGAAATGTGGTGGGGACAAATCGCAGAGATCGGGGGGGGGGGGCGAGGCTGGAGAGGAGATGGTACAAGACAGAAAGTCCACCGACCAACCTGCGGTGATTGAGTGAGAGGCCCAAAGACTCAGCCTCATTGTGGGAGATGCCGATGATCCGAAATGCCCTGTTTTCTCCAATGTGAAGCCGAGAAAGGTGGGGGGCAGGAGCACCAGCCCAGAGGGGAGAGCAGTACTCCATCAGGCTACAGACAAAAGCTTTGTAAGATAATGTTAGAAGCGAAAAATTTCACCATATTTCTGCAAGTAATAAGGAAAGGGCCGTCAATAATATACCCAACAGGAAAAAATTATATTTCAACAAAATGGCGGACTGTAGTCTGGTACAAAGGGGTAAAATGTAAGCCATCATTGCAGTGGTTAGAAATTACATTGTGTTCAATACTTGCAGCACATACCCTATGTTTCTACTTCCCATGCTTCTTAAACATTCTCATCCTTTGTATTCTTAGTAGTGTTCCAAATAATGGTGCAGCTGTGTATGGATAGTGTCCTTTCTATGGGGGCCATTCGGGGGAGGGAGGGGTAGGGTTGGGGGAGGGAACCATCGCATGCGCCCTGAAGGAGGGGTAAGGTGCTTTTGCAGGTGCCTTGGAGACAGTCTTTTCAGCAAGCCGATCTGTCATTGGAGTCGCCAGCACTTGCAGTCAAATTGATGCACTCATGCTCAAGACCTTGATGGATATGCCACAACAGCTGGGTAGATTGTGGCTAATGGCACTGCGTGAATGTTGTGCCATCGGCCCCGTGAAGTGCCCCTTCAGTCATGGCAGCCGCCAGTACTTCGGGTAGCCATCCGCGATCCGTTGTAATGCTCTCCGGGATGCGGGGTTGGCCTGGTCTCCACCATGAGGATGGGAAGTGAACGCAGGACTGGGGTCGTCACAAATGGCGAGATATGGGAGGCCGAGCAAGGAGCAAGTTTCACTGCCTTGTGTTCATTTCTGTCCTTTCTTTTTATGGATTTCCAGTTTTGTTTCTGCTTTCTCTTGTTAGGTAATTTTGTGATTCTGTAATTGTAAATGATTTACCCTAACATCTACCAAGTGTAATTTCAAATAAACCTTTCATTCTTTCATTCATTTATTCAAATAACATAACCTTACCACTTCTCAACATCAGCAGTCTCCCTATTGACCTAAACCTGTGTGATCTTAACCATTCATGGATGAAAAAGTTAGTTGATGCATGCATGTTTTGATGAGCACATGGAAATCCTTTTTAAAGAGACGAATTCGTTTAAAGCATAACGTTGCGTGAGCATTGATGTTTTCCAGTCCAAGTTTGAAAACAAGGTGCCCACATTCTTTATCTCCGTTCTATGAAATTTTTTTTTTATCATGTGTCGTAACTTTCAATTTTTTTCTGAGCGGATTCTGTTTGCATTATTTGCTCCATCATGCAAAAATCACCAGGACAGTTTCCTTCGCCTTCAACGATTTCATTTTCCTTAAAAGATGTTCATAATCCTATCTCCTTCCAAAGAGCATACTTAAAGGAATGATAATCTTCATGCAGTAAACTAAATGAATGCAATTGACATTCTCATCTCCCACTATATTCACCTCCAAAGCATTTCTGGTTGTGTGCTATATTGAGCCCTGTTTTAACAACTCCATTTCCAGCTCGTAAGTATCACTTGATTTCAGAGATCATCAGAGAACGGTCTCCACAGAATAACAGGTTTCATCATGTAGCAATATTGTCTTGGTTTGTCGTCGGCTGTCATCCTCCAGTTGGAGGTCTTTAAAGCGGATTATTATTTCTATAACTGTGTAATGATGGAATATTAGAGGGCTCATTTAAAGTCGTGCTTTAATGATGGCAAAATCATACACAGATCTAATCTTGATAGCTTTCAACTTCTCTCGAAGATCTCGACTCTCATGTTTATGGTTGGCTTGTTTCCAACGCATCAATTTAGTGGTTGTTTAGATGTTAATGTCGATAATAATGTGTTAAAACCATGTAATAAACAATAGAAATAAGTGATTTTACGTGCTTGACAGTTTTTCACTCGATATGAAATTTACTATCAAAGCATGTATGTCACTCATTTGATGCGGTGCATTACACATTTAGTGACATGACAAGATGCTGTTCCTCAGATCGACTAATATCTCGCTAACAAGATACATACAGTACCAACATCTGCAATATTAACAGCAAAATGGAAACACTGACGGCCATTGCATCTCGAGTCACACAATGATTTATTAGTGCAGGCATTATGTACCATGACCACAAAAATTTGCAACAAAAAACTCTCACCTGCATCATACCAAGGAAGGTATCCTCTATGACAGAAACGTTTTAAGAAATCCTGTGAGGGTAAAGTGCTGAAATCAGTATTTTTTTTACTTTTGGATTGTGCGAAAGAATATGAAGACACTGTCAGACGCACCATGCTTGATACGATGCCAATCTCCTCATTGCGCAGAAGGCTGTGGAGTCTGCGATGGTCACCAATAGTGTGCTGGTCAGCGATGACACAGACGTCCTCATCCTCTCACGCAAGGTTAGAGTCTCATGACCTGTTCTTCTGCCCAGAGCGGATAATAAGAACACAAACAACGCTCGCATCTGGAACATCAAGATGGTAAAAGAACAGCTTGGTCCAGATATATGCAAACACATCCTCTTCCCTCCTGCTGTCCTTGGATGTGACCCACATCTTGCCTCTATGGGATCAGGAAAGGAGCTTCCCTCAATATATTCAAGCCAAGTAGTCACTTTCATGACCAAGCCAAGGTGTTTGATACACAGTTAGCTTTTCCCAATGTTGTAGCTGCAGGAGAGAAAGCCTTGGTAATCCTCTACAATGGGAATCACAGCAAAAAGCGAGACTCTCTGTGGCAAGGGCAGTTCTGTGAGAAGGTGGCTTCCAACACAACTCACATTTAACCACAGAGATTACCACCTACATCAGCAGCAGCAAAGTACACCAACCTCCTTGTGTACTTTCATGTTCAAGAGTAGAAGAGATCTGGGGATGAACTCCTTCCAAAAGAATGGGGATGACTGGAGAGTGACAAGGGGCTTGTTCCTCTCCAGCAGACCTAGCTGCTGCTCCTGAAGACCTGCTGCGGGTTATCAGGTGCATCTGCCAGATCAACTGCAACAGCTTGAGTTGCACATGCAAGAATCACGGCATTTAGTGTTCTCCTGCTTGCAGAAATGGCAGATGATCTGATTGTACAAACACAACACAGCTAGCAGGTGAAGATGAAGATGAAGACATTGTTCACTTCTGAATGCATCTTGCACATTCATGCAGGTTACCCATGGTGCATGAGAGGATTACCCATGAAAGATGCTGGCAATGCGGCAACTACTCATTTACTACGCAGATCTATGCTTCTCTTGCATATTATAACATGTGCATGTTCAATGCCAAGTTCTCGGCAGACTCTTTGTTGTATTCTGAAAGATCCGAGTATTGGAAGGTTTTCAGTATTATACTTGTAATTTGGTATTATGTTTTACCATTACAAGCTCTGTTAGTTAATGTTGTTCAATATTTGTATTTTCATTTTTTAATTAGTTTGTGCAATGGCAATCTGCAATAATTGTAAATGGTCTTCAGTGTTATAATTCATCATTGATAGCAAAATTATACAGCATTATTCCAAACTTGCTGCATTTTGTTATAATGTGTCAATAATAGTATGTACTAGGTATGTATCTTTGGATTGCTATTTATTTCATTATTCAAGTATTAAATTTTCTAGCTATCTGCTGAGACTGCATCTTTGTCCTTAAAATCATAACTGCTTGCCAAAAGTTTCAATAAAAATTAGTATCCATCAGTCCACTGAAACCTTCAGATAGGCTTCAACATGTATAAATCCAATCCAATCCATTGGGACCGTACTCTGTACAGAGCATTGGTGCCGCTGATGCAGTCTCCTGGGCTATTGGACACCATCCTGAATGGGTCACCACTCCGGCACAGGATACTCAAATGGCTCAATAATCTCAGCAAGCTGATACTCATTTTGCCAACCTCATAAGGATGATAGGCTGAGTAAACCCCACCTGGTATTAATTCAACAGCCAGGTAGAACTTGAACTCAAGATCCTGGGATCTCAAGCCTGTCACCCTAACCATTAAGCCAACACCAGCCATAACATGTGTAAAGAAGGCTGAAATGTGGAAATATGACTTTTTTGGGTGGAGTAATACTCCAGTGATTTTCATTCTTTTGACCAAAGATTTTTTTCTAAAATGCCTGTTCTATAATGGAATGAGATGCTGCTCTCTGATCTCCAGGTTTTGTCATTTTCTTTAATTCAAACATCCTAGTCTTTTCTCATCTTTACAATAAGAGGTGTGTGTGTGTGTGTGTGTGTGTGTGTCACCATTTTTCTCAGAGAGGGTCAAACGGATATTTGTCAAGTGAGTGCTGGGGAATGTTTCAGGTAAAAACATTTTTGAAAATTTTGAAAAAAACAATTGCATTTTTTTGGACTCAAAGAAAAAAAAATTATAAAATGATCCCTGATTCCATTAATTTGTGGGAGTAGGGAAGTGTTTTTGGCCCCTACCCAAAAAAAAATACAAAGAAAACCAAAATTTGATTTCTTCAAAATGTCAACAGGATTGGAACAGTGCTGGGCAACGCCGAGTACCCCTGCGAGTCTCACACTAAAATACGAAATGTAGTGTCTGTCTGTCTGTCTGTCTGGTTTTTTGACTGTGATACATTCAGTCATTACTTATCCAATCTCAAGCAAAAGCGACTTCATTCCCCCTCCCCTCCCCAAGGGGTGGTCCTCCTTGCATGAAGTCCGTGTTAAGGTGTATATCCGTGTTAAGATATCTAATGGTGGCGTTATTCCAAGCCCCTTTCTAATAACAAAAGTTATATCAACACCATTGATAATAGTGTAATATTAATGTTATTTCATACTAATACTATCACCTCTCCCCAAGGGGATTTTCCTCCTTTGACAAATGACATGATAACGTGTACAATAGCTTATCGTGGCGTTTTGTGGGGCAAGCCAACCAGAAGTAAAAAATAATTATAAACCCCGAACACCAATGATTACTTTTTCAAACAGTCGATACTGCTGTTTAAAACGAAACTGAAAAAAATGTGGAGGAATCCCAACATCCTTGGGGCATTCTATGTTTATTCGCATCCACCATAGACTAATGGACCTGAGCCTAGATCTACTGTAATCTCGATATACACCAGGGAGGATAACAACATGATCCTTCATGTTGCTCATGTTGGGAGTGGGTGTGCTGCAATATATCATCAGTTAATGCCGTCTGTCTGTCTGTTTGTCGGTCTGTCTGTCCCACCCTGAAACGTGGAAAACGCTCATCGGAGAGAAAAATTAAGTAAAACATTATCTTTTTAAACAGTGTAATTTTTCTTCAAATTCATCCAAATGTACAAGGAAATTATAACTTTTTCAATCGGATTAAAAAAAAAAATTGAACCTGGGTGGTGTATAAGTCCAACCACTGCTTTGATTGCTCCTGGGTTGCTTTTTTTTTCTGTCAACAAAAATGCAGTGATATCTTTGGTGTAATAAAATTTGATGATTTGGGATTTTAACAATGTGCTTTAAAACATACATCTACAGTATATAATAATAAGCCGGTTCATCCTTCCATTTGTGAGTAACATTTCTTCCTCCTCTTCAAGACATCATTCAGCCACCATATTAGCCTTATCCACCTGTCCATTGGGATTTGGGAAGATACCCTGTGCAGAGTGTTGCTGCTGCCAAAGCAGTCTCCTTGGCTATTGGGTACAATCCTGTACGATTTGCCACTCCAACACAGGTTACCAGCAAGCTGGCACTCATTTTGCCGACCTCGGAAGGGTGACAGGCAGAGTCAACCCCACCTGGTATTAATTCAACAGAAAAGTGGGATTTGAACTCAGGATCCTAGGATCACAAGCCCACTATCCTAACCATTAAGCCAACACCAGGCATATTGGTCTTATGGGAAGCCAAATATTTATTTGGAGCAGTCATATTCACAATTGTCATGCCTTTCCCACAAGTTTTCCCTTCAGTGGAAAATGACCAATGGAACTCTCAAAATGATCAACAAATATCAAAAGGTTGGAGCTCGTGGGCCTATGTAATGGGATAGGCCTCATGCCCCAGGCCTCTGTGAGAAGTGTAAATGGAATCTATCCGAGCTATATAACCACAATCGATGTTTTATACAGGGGGCTGCAAAAGTAGGTATTACAGTAATGAAAACAAGTACAGTCCTTACTGTATACCTACTTTTGCAGCCCCTTTTTATATGCACAGAGGCAGTTAACATCTCTTTTTCTTCTAACATGGGTTACTTTTTCTTTTTTGGGCATGTTCGAGGCAGCCATCTTGTTTCCAACTATTTTCCCTTTCAAAACTCGACCAGAGACCACCCCAGAAAACTCAACATCATAAGGGTCGCTGTCCAAGTAATTTGGGGAATCTTGTGACACTGACAAAAACCTCTGCCATTATTTGCTTTGAACGATGTATATAACGGAAGTCGCTGAGGCAGGCGCCACCGTGCTTCGGTGGAACTTCTAAGCCAGCTATGCGACATGCTGGTCCTCCTTCGCACCCGACACACAAATGGCAGTTCGAGCCTGAATGATCACCACACCAGACGCGAGGTGCTCTCTGTGCGGACACTAATCGTCCCCAATTAAGCTGCTTGCATAGTTGTCAATATTAAGAGGAGAAAATGCGGGCGGATGGAAAGAACCTGCACTGCGAGGGGCAAAGTGGTGCCTGGGAGGTATGTGAGAGGGGAATGGGTGTCTGGGAGGTTTGGGGCGGTGGGGGGGTGGATGAAGTGTGGCAAGGGGCTGGGAGGGGTGATGTCTGGGAAGGTGGGAAAGGTCTGGGAGGGGGTGAAGGTTCTGGGAAGGAGGTAAAAGGTCTGGGAAGGGTGGCGGGAGAAGGGGGGATAGTCTGTAAAGGGAGTGTACCCCATTCCCGGGTGGGGAAATTTTATCCAAGGATCGGTACTTTCATTGTGTAAAATGAACCAGGGTACTAAAATGAACTGAGAATTGGTACTTTCATTGTTAAAATGAACCAAGGTTCCAATATGAACCAAGGATCGGGACGTTATTGTGAAAAAATGAGCCAAGGTTCCAATATGAACTCAGCATCGGTCCTTTTTTGAGTAAAATGAACCAAGGAACCAATATGAACCAAGGATGGGTATTTTCTTTGTGTCAAATGAACCGAGGATGTGCTGCTATATCTTTGCTGTGAAGAAATATGATTTTTATTTTTTAGTTCTTTCAGCCAGTGCAACAATAATAGGCTTCCTTTTTTTCTGTCGTGGTATTTTTACCACTGGCTTCCAGCTCATTTGTAATAATTGAGACTTCCAAGTAATGGAAGCACCTAATTTATTCCATACTTTCAAGAGCTTTTAAAATATATTTTCTATAATAGGGTCAAGGGGAAGTAGCATTCAGGATGTGACCTATCCAGCTTTATATTTTGCCAACATTACTTTTTTCGGTTAATATACCGATGAATCAAGTAAGTTTATTACACATGTACTGTACCTTTAGTTACCTGTTGTATCTTTTCAGTTTAAACTGACTGCTTTAACAACTCATAAAGTATTATTTATGTACTACTCTGGGGTGGTGGAGAGGGGGGAGATGGGGAGAAGGGAGAAAGAAAGAGAGAGTGGGAGGGAGCGAGTGATAGGAGAAGAGTGACAGAGAGGGAGAGAGAAAGGAGATTGATACATAGAGAAGGAGAGAGTGAGAGAAAGCACAAACCTACTTGTAAAATCAAGGGTTAAGTTATACTTAATGGTGGTGGAAAAGATTGTAGGTAGATCTGGGAATGACATGAGCTTGTGGTGCAATGCTTGCTTTTGAAGTCCTTGAGGGAAGAGTGCATGGGATTGAACAGATTCTCGAAGGTACTTCACCAAATGGGAGAAAGAGAGGAACAAAAGAGGGGAGGTGAATGGTAAGCCTGTATTTTTGGAGTTTAACCAGGACAGGCTTACTGGAAGAAGGCATGCATCATGGAGAGCAGAGTAGGATCACATAGCTGATATAGCAGAGGGAGCCAAACTCGAGAAGATTTGGCAAAACATAAAAAGCTAGTAGCTTGTCTGCAATGTGAGATCAACACGCCTTGCGCTTCACCCTCAAAGTGGGAGATGCCAATAGTGTTGTGAGATTTAGGTTCTACAAAATGCTGCAGAGACAAATGTGATGCTGCGATGCCAGCCCATCGGTGATAGCAGTATGCCATTGAGCTAACCCGAACCCTTGCAGCATGTGAGTAGTTCTGATATTTGAAGGAATAACTTTCTAATTACAAAGTGCCTGGCTTCCATGGCTGGTTTGGCAATATGGTTATAGCACAGTCAAAATGGCGGATGACCTCCCACAAATTGCAACAAAAGCAAACCCAACAGATTTTGATTCCTGGATATGTCCTCAGTGACAGTAAAAAAAAGTCCTAAGGGATCCTCTGGGAGGAAAGTACTGAAATCATGGAAATCCAATATGGCCACCACCCGGCTTCGGGGAAAATGAAAAAAATTGTAAAGATTGATATTTTAATCTGTAAATATATGTTTTTATGCATTCTAATTGTTTCTAGTTATGGTCAGTATATTGATATACAAGAATAATTACAAAAAAGTGACATGTATTGAGGATAAAATAAAAAATTATAGCTTTTTTGTCCAAAAATGTCAATTTTTTGTCCCGAAAAATATATATATTTACCTGTTACTGATTTTGGCTCCTGGACCAAAAAAAAATAAGAAATGTTGAAGACACAAGATGAAATCAAGTCTATGGCAATACAATATAATTATGTAAATCATTGAAACATTACAATATTCACAATTCCACTCGGGGCAATAACATCTGCCTGACGAAGGTTACGAAATGAAAATGAAAATTCGCATTAAACTCAGAAACTACATCCATTATAAACTTACTATACATGTTGAGAAAAATCAAGCATATTAAAGTTAGAACTCGACAATGTCATCATCATACTCATCATTGTCACATGGAGTGTTTGTGCAGCCAGACACCCTGCAGTTTCCACAAGCTGGAGTGCACTCAATGTTGTGCTTCTTGCATGTGCATCTCATGGTGCGACATTCAGCCTGGCAATTGCACCTAATGACACGTAACATCTTTTCAGGAGCTGGAGCTATTGATGTCTGAAGTGGCACAAAACCCTCATCACACTTCTGCCAACCCCAGTCTGTGGAAGAAGTATGCAAGTCTGACGTCTTGAAATGAATCAAAGACCACCTTCAGAAGCATGCCGAGTCTACAAAGATATCTTCTAGAACTTCAGCGCTCTGGGTTCAGTATATGGACATGCTAGACATTCTACGCAAATATATCCAGGCAGAACGCACTGGGAACTGGGCACTACATCTACAGGCCATCCAGGAAATGCTGCCTTACCTGGCAGCCTCGGGCCACAACCTGGATGCCAAATCTGCGAGGGTGTATCTGCAGCAGATGTCCAACCTCGAAACTCAACATCCCAATGTCCAAAAACGTTTTGATGAGGGATTCCATATAGTTCGACAAAGTGATTGCCTGTGGGCAGGTCTTTCATCTGACCTGATCATCGAACAAGTTCTGATGAGAAGTTTGAAGACCAGCGGGGGGCTCACACGAGGGCGAGGAATGAGAGAACAACAACGGCTGGTATGGCTACTATCAATGCCTGCCTGTGCCGAAATAAGCCAGGCAATGCAGGAGCTCACATGTGTGAACTACAACACTGGAGAGCAGAAGGACATGACCAAGGCAAGAGAATCTCGTGACTGGAAGGACACACTATCAGCTCTTCAGTATTTACAGGAACGGAATCCGTTCAGTAGTGATCCACATCTGAGGAACATTGCCACTGGAGTTCATGCACACCCCACCGCCAACATCGATACAGCACATGCTGTAGGAGCCAAAATATTGAAATATATGGATGGGAAAACACCTGTCGCGTACACATTTAAGAGGAAAGACCAAGTTGTCACCCTCGGCATGAAGTCATCTTTCAAGATTGATGGAGAGCAAGTCCAGGTTGACCCACAACTCCTCTTCCAGAGACTGATCACTGTTACACAGACAGCAGAAGAACTGGAGTCGGCCTTTAAATATGAACTGTGCAGCTTTCCACCAGCCCTCTTTGATTCCTCTCTTCAGCTCCGAGAAGTACACAAGCCAGTCTTTGCTGATGCCATCTGGGATCTTCTTGGATCCGATGTCCCACCCGATATCCCCAAAGATGGGCAACAGTATGTTTTGGATGGCGGGGCACTTGTTCAACGCATTCCATGGTCTCATGGATCTACATACAGAGACATATGCCACCAGTACACTGATTATGTAACGAAGAAATACGGAGATGCCATAGTCGTGTTTGATGGTTATGAGAGTACCAACACGAAGGACATGACAAACCAGAGACGGTCTAAAGGGAATTCTGGCACTACTGTGACATTTACAGCTGACATGCGTCTCACAATGAAGAAGGA
Organism: Eptatretus burgeri; assembly: GCF_056783735.1. Lineage (NCBI taxonomy): Eukaryota > Metazoa > Chordata > Myxini > Myxiniformes > Myxinidae > Eptatretus > Eptatretus burgeri. The sequence continues at coordinate 85,206,949 of NC_140961.1, read as the reverse complement.
ACAGTTTCTTGCCAATAGGCCAAATAAACAGCGATTCATTTTTATGTTGAGTGAAGAGCTTCAGAAGAAGAACTGTGAGACACAACATGCCACAGGGGATGCTGATCTCCTGATTGTACTGAAGGCCGTGCAGTCAGCTACTGTCACCAACACTGTGTTAGTTGGTGATGACACATAACTCATCGTCCTCCTCTGCTACCATGAAAGCTTCTTTTGTCCCAAGCCAAAGAAGAACACGAAGAAGCCTCGCTTCTGGAACATCAAGGCTACAAAGAAAATGATTGGTGTAGACATATGCAAGCACATACTGTTTCTACATGCAGTTCATGGGTGCGACACGACATCTCGTCTTCATGGGATTGGAAATGGAGCTTCCCTCAAAAAGTTCAAAGCAAACAACTCATTCCGTGAGCAGGCCAATGTTTTTGATACATATCCAGCTTCCGTATGGGATGTGGCAGATGCAGGAGAAAAAACATTGGTGATAATCTACAATGGAAAGTCAACTGACAACCTGGACACCATCCGGTATCAGCAGTACTGGAACAAGGTGGCTTCGAGCTCCTCTCACGTGCAACCACAGACGTTACCACCAACATCAGAAGCAACAAAGTATCACAGCCTGCGCGTGTATCTGCAAGTCGAAGAATGGAAGGGATGTGCAGATGAACTTCTTCCAACAGATTGGGGTTGGCAGAAGTGTGACGAGGGTTTTGTGCCACCTCAGACATCAATAGCTCCAGCTCTTGAAAAGATGTTACGTGTCATTAGGTGCAACTGCCAGGCTGAATGTCACACCATGAGATGCACATGCAAGAAGCACAACATTGAGTGCACTCCAGCTTGTGGAAACTGTATGGGCTCTGGCTGCACAAGCACTCCATGTGATAATGATGAGGATGATGACGACATTGTCGAGTTCTAACTTTAATACGCTTGATTTTTCTCAACATGTATAGTAAGTTTATAATGGATGTAGTTTCTGGGTTTAATGCGAATTTTCATTTTCATTTCGTAACCTTCGTCAGGCAGATGTTATTGCCCCGAGTGGAATTGTGAATTTTGTCTTGTTTCAATGATTTACATATTCATATTGTATTGCCATAGACTTTATTTCATCTTGTGTCTTCAACGTTTCTTTTTTTTTGTGTCCAGGAGCGCAAATCAGTATCAGGTAAATATATATTTTCCGGACAAAAATTGACATTTTTGGACAAAAAAGCTATCATTTTTTATTTTACCCTGACTACATTTCACTTTTTTATAATTATTCTTGTATATAAATATACTGACCATGACGAGAAACAATTAGAATGTAGAAAAACATATATTTACAGATTTAAATATCAATCTTTACAATTTTCTCATTTTCCCCGAAGCCATGTGGCGGCCATATTGGATTTCCATGATTTCAGGACTTTCCCCTGGAGGATCCCTTAGGAGTTTTTTCTGTCACTGAGGACATATCCAGGAATCAAAATCTGTTGAGTTTGCTTTTGTTGCAATATGTGAGGGGTTGACCAAATATCTCTACTAAAATGCCTGTACTATTAGCCCCAGGAGAG
>NC_140961.1:85197884-85200384 GCF_056783735.1 Eptatretus burgeri | reverse complement strand
TTCAACCCCTTTGCAATAACACTCCAAATTGATCTCAGGTGCATCCAATTTCCTTTGATAATCCTAGAGATGCATCCACAACTTGAGTCCACCTGTGGCCAATTCAATTCCATGGATATAATTTCGGAAGAAACACCTTTCTATATAAGGTCCCACAGTTAGCAGTGCATGTCAGAGCAGAAACTCTATCATGAAGTCTGAATTGTCCACAGAACTCCAAGATAGAATTGTGAGGAGGCATAGATGTAGGAAAAGGAAAAAACAATTTCTAGAGTGTTGAAATTTCCCAAAAGCACAGTGAGCTCCATCATTAGCAAATGGAAAGAATATGGAACTACCTCGACTCTTCTGAGAGCTGGCCATCCGACAAAACTAACGAAGAAACCAGGCAAGAAGGACCTCAGTCAAGGAAGTGACCAATAACCCAATGACCACTCTGACAGAACTACAGAGTTCTTTGGCTGAGATTGGAGAACCTGCCGAAAAGACGACAGTCTCTGCAGCACTTCACAAATCTCAGCTTTATGGGAGAGTGGCCAGACGGAAGCCACTCCTGAGAAAAAGGCACATGAAAACACACCTGGAGTTTGCAAAAAGGCATGCAAAAGACACTGAGAACATGAGGCACAAGATTGTGTGGTCTGATGGGACTAAAATTGAACTATTTTGCCTAAATGAGAAGTGCTGCATCTGGCAGAAACCAAGCACATCTGGCAGAAACCTGACTGAAAAGCATGGTGGTGGCAGCATCATACTATGAGGATGCTTTTCAGTGGCAGGGACAGGGCCACTTGTAAGGATCGAAGGAACAATGAATGAAGCCAAATACAGGCAAATCCTTGCGGAGAACCTGCTTCGAAGTGCAAAAGATCTTCGACTGCGGTGAGGATTTACATTGCAACAGGATAATAACCCCAAGCATACAGCCAAAGCAACACAAGAATGGCTTCAGAACAAGAACTTGAAAGTCCTTGGGTGCCCAGCCAAAGCCCAGACTTGAATCCCATTGAGAATCTGTGGAAAGACTTGGAGTTTGCTGTTTATCGACGCCCCACATCCAACTTGACAGCGGTTGAGCAAATCTGCAAGGAGGAATGGGAGAAAAATCCCCAAATCCAGATGTACAAAGCTGATACAGACATACCCAAGGAGACTCGAAGCTGTAATCGCTGCTAAAGGTGCTTCTACAAAGTATTGACTCAGGGGTTTGAATACTTCTTGTAGCAAGACATTTCAGTTTTTCATTTTTAAATTAATTTGAAAAATTTCAAAAAACATGTTTTCACTTTCTCATTATGCGGTATTTTGTGTTGATCAATGACAAAAAATTTAGATTTAATCCTTTTTAAATTCAGGCTGTAACACAACAAAATGTAACAAAAGTCGAGGGGAGTGAATACTTTCTCAAGGCACTGTATCTTCCACAAGTTTGCAAGAACAAGACCAATTTCCAAGGGCGCTTGTCAAATGAAGTCACCCTGCCTGCTCTACTCACATGCAAAACAAAGTTATTTTGTAAAAATCACAAGTTTGATCTACCGACAGATATCATCAGAAAGGCCAAGAAAACCGATGAGGAATACAATGCTGAGAAGTCACATGAAGTTACTCATCCGTCAGGTCTTAGCCACGTCAGTTTGATTGATATCTGCTCTTGTGGTGCTTCATGATCGTGGAGATGAGTCTATATGCAGTACTTAGACTGAAAGTGAACATTTGAGTTGAGTTCTGAACAGCTGCATATCCTGACATGTTCATTTCTGACTGAACAGCTGCAAATCTACCGTGTCAAGAAAGGACTATTTCAGTATTGTGGTGTATTTTGTGTCATTGACAACCTCTCGAAACAGATTTTACCACGTTTGGTTTGTGTGCTGCATCAGCACCCTTTGTGTGCTGCAGTTTATGGCTCCATGGTCCTCTGTGCTTAATTGTCTTTTTTTTCATAAGGCTGTGAATTTCAAGTGGTATTTGCAAAAAACACAACTTGGCTGTGAAATTAGACAAATACCCTCCAAAAAATTTAAAATTTGTTTCAATTTTTTTTTAATCTTGGCAGAAATCTGCGACCACAGCACGCAAAGCGTCAAAAAAAAACAAACCCGCTATCAATTCCGACCAACCCGTTTTTCGTCGCCTCCAACTTGCCAGTTATGCTTCCAGATTCTGTATAGTTAATTAGCCGAATCAACTCGGGAAATCAGGACGGTCATTTTGGTATATCAGTCTCCACATCAGAAAGCTTCAGTCGAACTCCACAAAAAGCATGACACACTCACACACACACACAAACACACACACACACACACACACACACACACACACAAACACACAAACACACATACACACAAATACATACACACACTCACACACACACACACAAACACACTCACATACACACAAACACACACACACACACACAAACATACAAACACACTCACACACACACACACAAACACACTCACACACACAAACACACACACATACACACACACACACA
>NC_140961.1:85085384-85192884 GCF_056783735.1 Eptatretus burgeri | reverse complement strand
CTGGCAAAGGGCGAGAGTTGGCTGATATGATGGAGAGAAGAAAGGTGGACATACTGTGTGTACAAGAGACCAAGTGGATGGGGGAGTAAGGCGAGGAGCATTGGAGGTGGTTTCAAACTGTTCTACCATGGTGTGGATGGGAGGAGAAATGGTGTCGGGATAATCCAGAAGGAAGATCATGTCAAGAGGGTATTGGAGGTGAGGAGGGTGTCTGACCGAGTGATGAGTGTGAAGTTGGAAATTGAAGGGGTGATGATGAATGTCATCAGTGCATATGCCCCACATATGGGGTGTGAGATGGAATATAAAGAAGATTTCTGGAGTGAGTTAGATGAAGTGGTGGAGAGTGTATCCAAGGATGAAAGAGTGGTGATTGGAGCAGATTTCAATGGACATGTTGGGGAAGGGAATAAAAGAGGATGAGGAGGTGATGGGGAGGCACGGTCTCAACAAGAGAAATGTGGAAGGGCAAATGGTGGTAGAGTTTGCAAAAAGAATGGAAATGGCAGTGGTAAACACGTATTTCAAGAAGAAGGAGGAACACAGGGTGACATACAAGAGTGGAGGAAAGTGCACACAGGTGGATTACATCTTAAGTAGGAGATGCAACCTGAAAGAGATTAGTGACTGTAAGGTTGTGGCAGGGGAGAGTGTAGCTCGACAGCATCGATTGGTGGTCTGTAGGATGACTTTAGAGGTGAGGTTGAGGAAGAGAGTGAGGGCTGAACCAAGGACCAGATGGTGGAAGCTGAAGGAGGAAGACTGTTGCGTGAAATTTCGGGAGGAGGTGAGACAGGCGTTGGATGGTGGTAAAGATGGGTGGGATGATTGGGCAACGACAGCAGAAGTTGTAAGGGAGATAGCTAGGAAGGTACTTGGTGTGACATCTGGACAGAGGAAGGAAGATAAGGAGACTTGGTGGTGGAATGAGGAAGTACAGGATAGTATAAGGAAGAAGGGGTTGGCGAAAAAGAAGTGGGATAGTCAGAGAGATGAAGAAAGTCGGCAGGAGTACAAGGAGTGGCGTCGAAAAGCAAAAAGAGAGGTGGCTAAGGCCAAGGAAAAGGCATATGACGAGCTGTATGAGAAGTTGGATACAAAAGAAGGGGAAAAGGATTTGTACCGATTGGCAAGGCAGAGGACCGAGCTGGGAAGGATGTGCTGCAGGTTCGGTGATAAAGGACGCAAATGGGAATGTGCTGACGAGCGAGGAGAGTGTGTTGAGAAGGTGGATGGAGTACTTTGAGGAGCTGATGAATGAAGAAAATGAGAGAGAGAGAAGGTTGGAAGAGGTGGAGATAGTGAATCTGGAAGTGGGGTGGATCAGTAAGGATGAAGTGAGGACTGCTATGAAGAAGATGAAAAGTGGAAAGGCGGTTGGCCCAGATGGTATACCAGTGGAGGCATGGAAGTGCTTAGGAGAGATGGCAGTGGGGTGGTTAACCAGATTGTTTAATAAAGTCTTGGAAAGTGAGAGGATGCCGGAGGAGTGGAGATTAAGTGTGCTGGTTCCGATTTTCAAGAATAAGGGTGATGTGCAGAGCTGTGGAAATTACAGAGGGATAAAGTTGTTAAGCCACACCATGAAGTTGTGGGAAAGAGTAGTGGAAGCTCGGTTGAGAGGAGAGGTGATGATCTGTGAGCAGCAATATGGGTTTAAGCCAGGAAAGAGCACCACTGATGCGATGTTTGCTTTGAGAATGTTGATGGAGAAGTATAGGGAAGGCCAGAAAGAGTTACATTGTGTGTTTGTGGATTTAGAGAAAGCTTATGATAGGGTGCCAAGAGAGGAGTTGTGGTATTGTATGAGGAAGTCGGGAGTGTTGGAGAAGTATGTGAGGATCGTGCAGGATATGTATGAGGACAGTGTGACAGCGGTGAGGTGTGCGGTAGGAATGACGGACCGGTTTAAGGTTAAAGTGGGATTGCACCAAGGATCGACTCTGAGCCCTTTCCTGTTTGCAATGGTGATGGACAGGTTGACGGACGAGATCAGACTGAGTCTCCATGGACCATGATGTTCGCGGATGACATCATGATCTGTAGGGAGAGTAGGGAGCAGGCTGAATCGAGCCTTGAGAGGTGGAGGTACGCACTGGAGAGAAGGGGAATGTTAGTCAGTAGGAGTAAGACGGAGTACATGTGCGTAAATGAGAGGGAGGGTGGTGGTATGGTGCAGTTGCAAGGAGTTGAGGTGGGGAAGGTGGATTGGTTTAAATACTTGGGATCAACTGTCCAAAGTAACGGAGAGTGTGGGAGAGAAGTGAAAAAGAGAGTGCAGGCAGGATGGAGTGGGTGGAGAAGAGTTGCAGGAGTGATTTGTGACAAAAGGGTAGCTGCAAGAGTGAAGGGGAAAGTATACAAGACGGTAGTGAGACCAGCTATGTTGTATGGTTTGGAGGCGGTGGCGCTAACAAAAGACAGGAAGCAGAGCTGGAGGTGGCAGAGTTAAAGATGCTGCGATTCTCGTTGGGAGTGACGAGGATGGATAGGATAAGAAATGAGTGTATTAGAGGGACAGCGCAGGTAGGACGGACGGTTTGGAAACAAAGTGAGAGAGGCGAGATTGAGATGGTTTGGACATGTGCACAGGAGGGAAACGGAGTATATCGGGAGAAGGATGTTGAAGATGGAGCCGCCAGGCAGGAGGAGAAGAGGAAGGCCAAAGAAGAGGTTCATGGATGCGGTGAGGGCGGACATGCGGGTGGTTGGAGTGTCAATGGAAGATGTGGAGGATAGAGCGAAATGGAGACAGTTGGTCCGCTGTGGCGACCCCTAACGGGAGCAAGCCGAAAGAGGAAGAAGAAGAAGAATATATATATATATATATATATGAATATATATATATATATATATATATATATATATATATATATATATGTATATATATATATATATATATATATATATATAAAGCCTGGTGTTGGCGCAGTGGTTAGGGCAGCGGCTTGAGATCCAAAAGGTCCTGAGTTCAAGCCCCGTTGGGCCACTGAATTAATACACCAGGGGGTTGACTCAGCCTGTCATCCTTCCGAGGTCGGCAAAATGAGTACCAGTGTACTGGGCCGGTGTATACCCCGGTTAAAATAGGTGTACCATATCCCTGCGTCGTAAGAGGCGACCAGGGTTGCGTCAGGAAGGGAATCCGGCGTAAAACATGTGCCAAATCACTATGCGGATCATACAGATGATCCGCTGTGGCGACCCCGAAAGGGAGCAGCCGAAAGAAGAAGATATATATATATATATATATATATATATATATATATATATATATATATATATATATATATATATATATATATATATATATATATATTTGCATCTTCCTCTTCTTCTTTTGGGTGCTCTCTTTAGGGGTCGCCACAGCAGATCATCCGTTATGATCCGCATACTGATTTGGCACAGGTTTTATGCCGGATGCCCTTCCTGATGTGTGTATATATATATATATATATATATATATATATATATATATATATATATATATATATATATATATATATATATATATATATATATACCCCTCAAAAAAAAGTTTGGAAACTCAAGTTTGATCGATTCTATCTCTCTTGTTATTGTGCTGTCATGCCTATATTTGGAATAATTAGAAAGCCTGTTTATTTCTCTTTTCAATGATACCGCATTTTTTATGATTATGCAATCATTGAATGTGCAGTACATCAGAATATGGGGTAAGGTCAAAAGTGAAAAGTTGCAAAATGCACTGTTATTTTCATGCAGTGTATTCTTCTTTCTTTGACGGAGAGAGTGTGATTTTAATGAATGATTGTAAGGCTATTGTGTTTCCAGGTGGTCATCCATGAACTCAAACAAGCATGCATAACACTTAATTTCATATCAATTCCTCTCTGTCAAAAACAAAGACAATCTTCCGTAGGCAGAACCGAGATTCGTCGCTGAACATCACTGACTGCCACATGATCCGGTTCCATCGGACGTGTTGCTGACACCACCGGAAGCAGGCTTGTCACTGAAGGACAGTCATTGCTGGCTTCCTGGCAGCCTTACGCACATGAAGATTAGCTGCGTGTTGTCGTTTTCTTATTGTCTGATCCGAAACCCATGCGTCGTATCGTCGGGCAAATCTTGCCTGCAGATTTCTCGAAGACAGCCTGCGATTCCGCAATGCCGACAAGGTGATGAAGTGGTCTTCTTGCTCCGTAGTTTTTTTTGGATATCCGCTCCTTGGTCTGTCTTCGACATCACCGGTTTCCTGGAACATTTGCCTTCCATTTGGAGATGGTACCAGGACTCACTCCAAAGAGAGCTGCAACATCTTTCTGTGGAACCCCAGCTTCAATTTGACCGATTGCCCGGGCCTTTTCGACATTTGATAATCGTGGCATGATGTTTTGGGAAAGTCATTGACCAAACAGTTGAAAAGTGACCTTTATCAACGAGCCACTAAATCTGGCCAGTGAGTCCTCATTTTGCATGACTGTCAATTTCAGATTCTATAGCAGTTGGCATTCATGGATGACCACCTGGAAACACAATAGCCCTACAATCACTCATGAAAATCACACTTTCTCCTTCAAAGAAAGAAGAATGCACTGCATGACAATAATAGTGCATTGTGCAACTTTTCACTTTTGACCTTGCCCCATATTCTGATGTACTGCACACTCCATGATTGCATAATCATAACAAATTGGGTATCATTGTAAAGAGAAATAAACACGCTTAATAATGATATCAAATATAGTGATGACAGCACAATAACAAGAGAGATAATCGATCAAACTTGAGTTTCCAAACTTTTTTGAGGAGGAAATATATATATATATATATATATATATATATATATATATATATATATATATATATATATATATATATATATATATATATCTTCTTCTTCTTCTTTCGGCTGCTCCCATTAGGGGTCGCCACAGCGGATCATCCGTATGATCCGCATTGTGATTTGGCACATGTTTTACGCCGGATGCCCTTCCTGACGCAACCCTGGTCGCCTCTTATGACACAGGGATATGGTACACCTATTTTAACCGGGGTATACACCGGCCCAGTATACTGGTACTCATTTCGCCGACCTCGGAAGGATGACAGGCTGAGTCAACCCCCTGGTGTATTAATTCACTGGCTCAACGGGGCTTGAACTCAGGACCTTTTGGATCCCAAGCCGCTGCCCTAACCACTGCGCCAACACCAGGCTTCATATATATATATATATGTGTATATATATATATATATATATATATATATATATATATATATATATATATATATATATATATATATATATATATATATATATATATATATATATATATATATATATATATATATATATATACATATCTATGAAGATATACTGGATATCATCGACCTGGAGACCCTTTAGACGCACATCACACAAACATCGATAGTCTTCTTGCAATGCACAAACTATACTTTTTTAAACAAGTAATGCACAATCTAATTGTGGAGGCTGGGTACTCTGCTCGTTTGAACAAAATTTGCATATCGTGTCACTGAATTGGTTGACCATTCAAAACCAACAAACATATTGTTTCTTTGGATTTTGCAAGTATTGTGCTTTGCATGACATCTTTCTTGTTTGTTTATCTGTGGGTGTTTTGTTTGTTTGACTTTTATGCACTCCTAAACCACTGAACAGATTGAGTAGACGACTGGTGATTGGACTCAGGGTATGCATGCTCGTGTTTTCGGCTAATTTTTGTTTTCCTTATCCCCAGATTCCAGGTGTGAGTGTGTGGGAAGGGTGGGGGGGAGAGTCGGTGGGGAGGGGGTAGGTGCGGGGGGGGGGAAGCACTCAAATTGTCTATGTAAATGTGTATTGTATGGTACCTCTCCAAGTGTGAAGGGGTATTACAATTCTCTGCTTGAAAACCATAGACATAATAGAAAGGGTGGAATTATCATACTAAAATACGCAATTTGGTGTACGTCTGTATGTCTGTCTGACCGGATGCATTAATTCAGTTGTTACTTATCCAATCTCAACCAAACTTGCCAGGGGGACTCGAGGTCATATAATGCAGGTTTTCGCGACCTGATTTGGCCCCCTCCCCAAGGGGGTTTTCCACCTTCGACGGACTCCATGTAAAGTTATGTCAATCGGTTATTGTGATGTTTCATGGGGCACACCTACCAGAAGTATAAATAATTATTATACCCACAAACTACAGTATTCAGTCAATTCTGCCCAATGGATGATTACCTTTTAAAACACTTGCTACTGTTGTTTAACACTAAACTGAAAGAAATTTGGGGGAAACCAGACATCCTTGAGGCAGTCTATGCTTATCATGTCACCCACAGACTAAAGGATCTGAGCCATATTGACTTGCTATGCTTGTAGGTTGGCCACTTGCTCGGCCGCATTGATCCTTCACTAACTAATATAGGTGTTTCATGTTAATGAGTCTTTGTGCATGATTGACGTATCCCATTGTTTGTCTAATTTTACTAGCCATCAGATTATATGTGAGCTGAATATGGATTGTTTATAGCTTGTATATTGGGGCCTCAGATGTGATTTCTCCTGGATATGGCTTCAAGTGTGACGTACAATGTTGCCCCAACACCCTTACAGCCCAATTGTGACCTTTACTTGATCCATTAACCCCATTCCCATTGCATAATACTCACCTGAGGGAAATTTGGAGAAAATAGGACGTGCTTAACTACTGGAAATAAAAATGATTTTTTACTAGTTTTCCAGTTATGTAAAGTCGTGGAAGACATCTTGTGACATTCATGATCAGATTTTTCCAAATACCCTGTACAGATTTTTAAACATCTTACCAGAGACTGACTAGAGACAGCATGTTGCAGCATTTACCCCATCTATCCAGTGCATACAAGGTCTGCCTCTCCCTCTCCTTCCCTCAGCCATGCTGAGCATGGTTGACTTCTCCAGACTTTTGTTTTCTGCATGCTTGATGTGTTCAAAGTATGACAGTTTCTGTTTTAGCATCAGTGCTTTCAATGTGCATGGCAGTCTAATTTATTCAAGCACCAATTTGTTTGTTCTTTTACTATCCGTGGAATTTTTAACATTCGTCTCGAACATCAGATTTGAAAACTGTCAATGTTCTTCTTCCTTTCTTTTTCACAATCCATGACTCACATCCAAACAATGCAACTGCAAGTACCGGAGCATTCACCAGCCTCCTCTTGGTGACCCACTGTCACATCTTTGTCCTTCCAGATATTTGTCAATCCTGACAATGCTGTTCTCCTCAATGCTAACCGTGTATGAATTTCTCCTCCACATTCTCCATTCACTTCAATCTTACAACAAAGGAAGATGAACACTTCCATTATTTCCACATGATCAACTCCCAATCTGAACTCATCGATCTTCTCAGTTGACAAGATTTTAGTTCTTTGTTCAGTTTAAATAAAGACCACGTTTTTTACTTTCTTTTATCACTGTCTGCAGCAGTTTCATCAAATCCTCTTTACTTTGTGGCAACAGAGTTATACCTTAGATTGTGGTTACATCTTCCTTCAATCTTGACTCCAGCCTCTGTGTCATCCAAGTTAGATTTTTCATTGAAATTATTTTAACCACACATTAATCAGTCAATTCAGTCCGTTGTTAATGGCATAATAACAATGGCATAATAATAATGATATCAACAAGGGGACAGGAAGATGGCCTAGAATACTAGAAGTATACACACTCACCTCTCAGCTGTCTACCCTGGGTTCGAATCTTGGTCCAGCTCTAAACTGTCATCCTGGTATTGCACAGGCAGGGTGATCCATCAATGTGGGGCATTAAACCGGGCATTCTGTCTGCTGGAATTAGACGTTAAAGATCCCACAGTGTCTTTCAGATCTGACAGTTGACGAGCTATCGCCAACATCATGGCCAAATTCCAATTTCCTGCCCTAACCTTCGTCGAGCGTCAGGCTTGATCAGCCAGTTCGTGAAAGACATAGGCCAAGCTTCCCCTAGCCAACCCCGCAAGAACGTGTGAATAATTGTGGCTGTTAAACAATAACATTAATAATAACAATTCTGAAGACGACGATGGTTCACGAGCGGTATTTGACGATGTAGATTGTTTCAGAAGTCAAGGATGAGACAATGTGATAATTTTTGACAAAGTTAAAAAAATGATCAACATGATCAAGTTATTCAAGTTATAAGTGGTACGAGTGACAAGTTATTCGCTGCAAAATGTCGAAAACTCGATTTCGTTCAACAACTTTAAAAATTTGACCTTTGCATAACCTTTAAAGGTCACAACACAATGTTGTGGACATTAAAATAAGGAAACAGGATACGTGCTATAGTTTAATTGAGTTAGTTCGTCAAAGAAGGTCGAAAACCCGGTTCGATTCCCACAACTTTGAAAATTTGACCTTTATGAACTTTAAAGGTCAAATGTCAAGGATAATGACCTTTGGTGCAAAACTTCCTTTGGAACATTCCAGGAACAATATAACGTCATATATGCGATATGGCATTTCACACTCCTCGGATTATCCATACTTTGATGAAATCAGCGTAAAAACAAACTTGAAGGGGGCGCCACGGGCAAGGTGTTCGAGATAGAGATAAATGGTTTCCAGACTTTAGGTGGAAAATGACTTTACGATTATGCATAAAAAATATTGTCATCCTCGCGCTCAAAGTTTGGGCGGTCGTCTGATTTTTATGTCAAAATTTGAAATGTTCTAAGTTCATGACCTTGTGACCTTGACCTTGGGACTAAAATGAAAAAATCGAGCTCCGTGGGGCTATGCAGGTGCCATTGCGCTAACCAAATACCGAAACCCCTGTCAGATTCGATAAAACCCCTCAGAGAAGATGCAAATTGAAATCGGCTACCCCCTAAAAACACGTTTTTTTGGCGTGGCTCCGCCCATAATGGGCGGACTACGCCCATTTTCAGGAAAACACAACGTGATCATGATATAAACCTCCCACCAAAATTTCATCAGGGTCAGATCAAAAGCCACGGAGCTATGCTCGGGACAGTCAGACAGACAGACAGACAGACAGACAGACAGACAGACAGACACACAACAATAACGAATATAGTGGTCACTTATATTTTTTGTGAAAATATTTTTTCGTGAACCAAAAATATTAATACCAACACACTGCATGGTGCACACATGCACATACACATTACTTCCTTACACTTACACTTACAATTACACTTACACACACACACACACACACACACACACACACATACACACACACACACACACATACACACACACACCAGTCAGGGGGTAGGCATTGTGATTTTCCACATACCTCTTGCCGAGGATTGAAAGGACCGATGTCCGCATCAAATACAACAATTTTGAAGGCAGTGAAGACTTAACTAATAACCGACAGTTTTGATTGGATGAGGTGAGCAGGAGGCATCGGTGTAGCACCATTCGACATGCGTTTGTGACGTCGCCTGGCCCTGCAGCTTGGCTGGACTTGTTGACCCCACGCTGCCGGGAGAGAAGTCCTGAGCTTTGGCGAACTCCCTCTTGCAAAGTTCCACCCGTTGAGGACAAGAGAGACTGAGTTGTTTGGGATCGCGGACCGCACCGAATACAACGATTTTGATGGCAGTGAGAACCGAGCCGAGGAAGGCAGCTCTGGTGAGGTACAGGGCTGTGCATGTGGCACCTGCATTTGGGATGCAGCTTGGCCTTCCATCTTGTTGGGTTTTGCCGACTCCAGATCACGCTGAGAATGAAAACCTGAGCTTTGGCGACTCTCATTTTTCCAAGTTCTGCCTGCATGGGAGTGAGTTCTGTGGGATCGAGAACCATGACAAATACAAGGACTTTGATGGGAGCGAGAACCGGACTGAGGACGGCACCTTGACCTTGGCAGCTTTGATGGGGCAGATGGCTGTGCAGAGGGCCCTCGGACTTATGTCGATCGACTTGCGTTTGGGACGTGGCCTGGCGCTCTGGCCTTGCCTTATGGCTTGTTAGGTTTTATCGATTCTGTCCGGTCGAGGAAGGATGAAACTAAGAAGGAAGAGACCGAGACCAGGCATACCCAGGCTACCCCAGAGGTCACATGGGAGGTAAAGCGTATTTACATCATTGCCATTTCAGGGAGGAAAGAGGAAATGGAGTACGGATAAGGAGACAGCTTGGTCCATGAGCTGTGGTTCCTTGCTGGGGAGAAGATGGATGTTTCAGGACCAGAGAAGGCTCTGTTCAGTCTTCGAGATTCACGAGTGCATATGACGACCGGTTGCAGCGGCACATGCACACACATGAACCGTGATTTACACATACACATGCACGATTGTGATTGTATACATGTTATACATGACATATTATACATATATTATGTACACAAATAATATATATGTGAATATGTATATATATATATATATATATATATATATATATATATATATATATATATATATATATATATATATATATATATATATATATATATATATATATATATTATACATACACACACACATTGATGGGGTTGGATACTTTATGAAACCTGGTAAGTCTCCATTCTATCTCCTGAAATGGACCCCACATGTGGAAAGCGGCCAGCAACAGCAACTTTCACACATGCACAAAAACACACACACACACACACACACACACACACACACACACACACACACACACACACGCACACACACACACACGCACACACACACACACTCAAAGAATAAGTGCGTCATCCCAGAGTTGGATGTTAAGTTGGGGCCTTGTATGCTTGCAATAGTTGGTAGAAGTTAAAGATCCAACAATGTCTCTATGAAGATTATGTGGTGTGTTTGGAGTTGGGAAAAATTTTGGAACAATTAAAAATTGCATGGGCACACTGACTAACTTCACAACTACTGCCTTAACCTCCAGGGGTGTACTACGTCAGCAACACAGCCTCAGCCTTTAGAGAATGGTGCACACCTGCGGGGCTATGTTGTAATTATCTCCAGGTCCAATTTGCTTGCGATAGAAGGAATGTAATAGTGCACTGGTGTCTACTAATACCTTTGCCCTTCTTAGAAATTATGTTGAAGCTCCTCCATGAGCCTTGGATCAATAAAAAATAGAAACCATTTGGGAAATAACACATAACAAAAGGATGATTGATAAAGTCATTAATTAAAATTTGATAAGATAGTGTTTCAACTCCCAAACAAAGTTTTGCAAAAATTAAGGACTGATTCATTTTATTTAATGAGTCACCTCTTATGTGATCGGCCATTATCGTCCCTTGTATTTCTACAAGGGGGATATGGTGACAGTTTGAAAATGTCTGTACTCGTTAGACACCGTATACAGTGCAGTGTTGGTGTGGAATAAGAGCCATTCTTGAATGTGGCCAAATAATGGCTACCTGTAGAGAAATTACGATGGAGGTCACTGAAGTTGCCTTGGCTGCTTATTGGGACTTCACATATAAAGACAAGTCAGAAAAAGAATCATTTTATAAAATTGAAAGAACACGTTGGGTTCCTCAAAAACAAGCGAACAAGGTAAGAAGGAATGACTAGGAAGGAATGACATATTAAGACGACATCAAAATCCTTTTCGGATTGCCATCACGACATCTTTTGACATTTTTCTGTCTCGATCCCAAATCAAATAAAATACACACTACAAATGGACAACTACTGTACCTCTAACGTAGACATCGTCATACAATTGTTGTTATTGCCATCAATAATAAAAATGCCAAAAGATGTTATGATGGCAATCCGTAAAAGGATTTTGGTGATGTATTGTGGTGTCATTCCTTCTTTGTCATTCCTTCCTCATCATTCCTTCGTACATTGTGTGGTTGTATTGGGGGAATTCCATCCCTTTGTTTTTTTCATTTTTACCTCCGCCACCAAAGGTGAACGAGGTTATGTTTTCACCCCGCTCTGTTTGTTACTTACGAAATCTAAAGATTGCGTAAGTATATTCATGACTTCCGTCCTCTGTTTGTGTGTTTGTTTGTGTGTGTGTTTGTGTGTTTCTTTGTAGGCATGATAACTCGAGAAAGGAAGAAGCCACCAATGTCAAATTAAACCACGTGATTCATGAGTGTGATGGCTAGTGCTGCTTCGATTTTGGTCAAAATCGGTCAAAGGTCAAGGTCACAGTGAGGTCAAACATAATTCTGTAAATTTCTGTGGAGAAATGGAGTATTTTTGCTTCAGTCGACGTTACGACTTCGTTTTAACTTCGATTTTAATTTTGTCTTCGGTTTTTGCGATCGCTTAGGACGCTTAACACTTGGTTGTCGAAATTCTGGTAGAAATCGGATGTTTTGGAGACGTTTTAAGATTGTATAAAAATATTTCACTCGCCGCGTCACGGCTCGTCACGTCGTGCAGCGTGCTCGAGCAGAGGCATTGTTGAGTCACGTAAAGGTTTTGCGTGTGCGCGCTTACGGTGTTTTCAATAAAGATGGTGTTTAAAAGTCATTTTTTATCCCAATAGAGGTTATCATCGCATGCCTGACTCACTAAGAAATCGGATTATGTAAAGATTGTTGGTGGATGGCCGAATATTACGGTTTTGTGACTTTGATAAAACAATATGAAATAATTACATTGAGAAATGGAGATTTTTGCTTCGGTCGACATTATATTACGATTTTTGATGGTTTGGTACAGAATCATCGTAGAAACTTCTGGTTTGCATCGCTACCTTCTCTAGAGACAGCTTTTATTAGACAAGGTCAGAGGTCAAGTTGATGCTTTCGTAAGTACCAGTCTATGACTGCTTGTTTGTTTGTTTGTTTGTTTGTGTGTTTGTTTGTGTGTCTGTGTGTTTGTTTGTGTGTGTGTTTGTGTGTTTGTGTGTTGTTTGTAGGCACGATAACTCGAGAACTGAAGAAGCTACCAATGTCAAATTACACCACGTGATTCAGGAGAGTGATGTCTAGCGCTCACTAGATTTTGGTCAAAGTCGGTCAAAGGTCAAGGTCACAGTGAGGTCAAACATTCGATTTTTGATGCTTTGGTGCAGAATCATCGTAGAAACTTCTGGTTTGCGTCGCTACCTTCTCAAGAGACAGCTTTTATTAGACAAGGTCAGAGGTCAAGTTGACGATTTCGTAAGTACCAGTCTATGACTGCTTGTTTGTTTATTACTTACAAAATCTTTACATTTCATAAGTAAATTGATCACTTCCGTCATCTGTTTGTGTGTTTGTTTTCAGGCATGATAACTCGAGAACGGAAGAAGCTACCAATGTCAAATTACACCACGTGATTCAGGAGGGTGATGCCTATCGCTGATTAGATTTTGGTCAAAATCAGTCAAAGGTCAAGGTCACAGTGAGGTCAAACATTAGATTTTTGATGGTTTGGAACAGAATCATCGAATAAACTTCTGGTTTGCGTCGCTACCTTCTCTCGAGACAGCTTTTATTAGACAAGGTCAGAGGTCAAGTTGACGATTTCGTAAGTACCAGTCTATGACTGCTTGTTACTTACGAAATCTAAAGATTTTGTAAGTATATTGATGACTTCCGTCCTCTGTTTGTGTGTTTCTTTGGATGTGTGTTTGTGTGTTTGTGTGTTTGTTTGTAGGCACGATAACTCGAGAACAGAAGAACCTACCAATGTCAAATTACACCACGTGATTCAGGAGGGTGATGGCTAGCGCTGATTAGATTTTGGTCAAAATCGGTCAAAGGTCAAGGTCACAGTGAGGTCACACATTCGATTTTTGATGGTTTGGTACAGAGTCATCGTAGAATCTTCTGGTTTGCGTCGCTACCTTCTCAAGAGACAGCTTTTATTAGACAAGGTCAGAGGTCAAGTTGACGATTTCGTAATTACCACTCTATGACTGCTTGTTTGTTTGTTTGTGTGCAGGATATCTCAAAAAGTTGTGGACAGATACGAAAGAAACTTTGTGGGCAGGTTCGGTGTGTTACAAGAAAGAACTGATTAAATTTGGGTGAAGATCCGGATCCGGATCCAACTACTATAATATTTTAAGTGATTCTTCACCATTGAGAGATGTGGAAAAACTAATATACACTACTTGTCCATGGGCCAGATTGACCCCCCGTGCACCCCCTCCCCCCAGGACAGTATGAGACCTATTTTATTTTACTCTTTAAACCTTCCCATACATGAAAAGTGGATGCCACCATCACGAAATTGGGATGGACTACCTGTATGACGTCACTTTCAAAATGGCTGCCAGCGAAATCACAGAAATTTCAATTTTGCGCATATCTCAGTTGCTATCATAGCTAGAGACAAAATATTGGTGTCTACACCCATGTTTTTGAGGTCGAGAAATACAATGGTGCACACAAAAAGTTCCTTAGGTTATTGGATCATTTAAAATTCAATAAAGTGGACACGGAATCCAGCAGAAATCTCATTTTCGCCCAAATTTTCACGTCTATGATTAACCATGTGCATGGGATATTAGCTTTCGTTAATTTGTATGGATCTCATGGACATGTTTATCATATCCAATGGACTTTTATATGACTGACACAATTGCGGTATTGCACTGAAAGAGTCGATGTAGCATTCAATATGTTATGGAATTCAACATAAAACAGAATCACCTGTACATGTGGAAGCTCTTTTATTGTTGTTCAAATGAAAGCAAAACAATAAACAAATTAAAAAAACTTGATGTTATTTCATCATATTTTTGAAAACAAAACAAAAAGGTAAAATAATAACAATAATTATCTTGACTAGAACATTGACAATGATTGTCAGGGAAGATAGAATGCAAGCTCCTGTAAATAAAAACCACACATTATAGAGACCATGAAATAAATAAATTAAATTTTAGAGGTACATAAATTAATTGTAAAACAAATTAACAGCCATCACACACAAAGGATTATTTTACATGTATGTACTAGCACATCATAACATCATGACTGTTCTTCAGTATTCAATCCTCTTCACTCTCACTTCCAGACATGTTCACGTCAGATGCCCCATCTTGGTCAGAGTCAACGGATGAGGTGGCATCATCATCGTCATGTTCATCATCACTGGGCAGTTTGTCATCTTCCAGCGCTACCTCAGGGGGAATCAATGGTCCTCAGAACCACATTGGTTGAATGTTACCATCACTAAGAAGCCATCCATGACCATCTGTTGCTCGTGGAACTCTTGGTTGAGGCATATCTGCAACTTTCCAGATACCAACCTGGCAGTGCGCACGTTTTACATGTTCTTGTAGCACTTTCTGGCAAGGTGGCAGTTGACTCAAATCTATATTCCGCTTTAAGTTGATATTACCATCTGTGCCTCCAGATTTCTCCCTCAAGATTGCTCCACGATTTGTGTCCACAGATTTGAAGTGCCCTCGTCCATAAATGACACAGGTGAAGTGTTCAAGTTCTCCAAATAATGTAGTGGGAACTTCCCACATGTCTCCGAGTTTGGACAATGCATCTATGAAGGCTTCTGATTTCTGGAGATGTTTTATGGGTCGAACTTTCCCAATCCCTTTGTATGCACTGGTGGTGTCAGAGTGTGTAAGTGCATGGAGGGACATCAGTGCAGTACACATTCTCTGACCATATTGACTGGCTAGATCAGAGATGTTTAAGAGTCTCCTCTTGTTACCTGAACCAGTGTCAAAAAGAATTGTTATTTCAAAACTTGATGCGTAATGTAGCATTATGAAGAACACATCACTGTCAGGGCTTCGGATACATATTGTGCCTTAACCTTGTGCCTGGGCGTAGGCACAGTACAGAACAATCCTGGTGTCTGTTTCTTCTTGGTCTGAATAAAGCTCAGGTAACTCTCTCTTTGTGACTGTCAGCCCGTCATCACTATTCAACGCATAGCAGTGGCCTTGCACCACTAACACAACCTTCCTCTGCACAAGCTTAGGAGCAAAGGAATTGGAAGACCACACATGCTTGATCACATCCACCAGCTGAGACTTGTTCTCGCCATTCATGAGGAAACTCTTCCAATCTGCTGGTTTCTTCATTAGTGGACCTCCAATAATTAGCTTTTCACCCGACCCACGTTGCTGTCATTCCATGTTCTTGATGGAGCCCTCCTGATACATATCTGTAGTAAAGATGAAGTTGGTTGTTTTGAGCATATCGTCAAATATCTGATGGCAAATCAGTTGAAAGTTGCCTGGGATATCTGTCATAGTGTGGAACACAGCATTTCCATCTTGAATGAGTAATGTGTCTACATCGTTTGGAAGTGGAGCATCATCTATATCTCTCAATAGGAATTGCATTCCTTTTGATTTGTCTGTTTTCGCCATATACCCATCAGCTCTCCCGAGACTGTATGGCACAGGGCTCAACGGATATTTCATCAGTTCATCAACGTTAACCCGACCGTGGGCTTGAGATTTGACGAGAAGCTGTATGGCCATGCTGCTGTGGTGTTTGTAAGTGATGATCTTATTCTGTGCAGTCTTTAGTTTCACTGTCTTGGCATTGGAATGAAACGTTTTCAACTTCAGCTTCTTTAATGGATCGAAGAAGTGCTGCTTGGTGTCAAGTCGTTCTTTTATGAATGTCTCCTTTGCTTCTTTTCCAATGTACTCTGCTGCCATCATGTCCTTCTCCACTGACGTTGGAGCTGGTACACCAGATGAAATGCAATACAACTTATCATGATCTGGTACATTAAACGGGTTAAAGAAGCTTTGGACTGCATCCATTGTATTCCTTGACCTCAAAATCATGGGTGTAGACACCAAGATTTTGGCTTTAGCTATGATAGCAGCTAAGATATGCGCAAAATTGAAATTTTGGTGATTTCGCTGGTGGCCATTTTGAAAGTGACGTCATACAGGTAGTCCATCGCAATTTTGTGATGGTAGCATCCACTTTTCATGTATGGGAGGGTTTAAGGAGTAAAATAAAACAGGTCTCATACTGTCCTTGGGGGGGGGTGCAAGGGGGGTCAATCTGGCCCATGGACTATACCGGTCTGAAGTTTTAGAACACCCCATTTTTTCCAGTTTTTACTGAAATTTAAGCAGTTCAAGTCCAGTAAATAACCTGAAATGTTACAAAGCTCAGCGGTAAACTGCCAGAGGTTAAAAAAAAAAGTTTAGGTTCCCAAAAACTGAAAAAATAATGTAAATTTCAGAGTTGTGAAAAAAGGCCCATTTCAGAGAACAATTAATGGGTTAGCAACTGCAGCTGTTCTGCAGCAATGTAACTAAATTAAGCCTTGAAAGTCGATGCAAACAATTCCTACAGGTGTTCCAACTTTTTTTGAAGAGTTACATACTCTTTGTCTGTATAAAAGCAGTGTTGGAACAGACTGTGTTGCTACACTCTCTGAAGCATTATTTGGACAATATTGCACTGCAGGAAGTAGTATATTGCTGTCATAATGGCGAGAAAAAGACAATTAACAAAGAAAGAAAGACAGACCATTATAACCCATAAAAGTGTCTTTCCTTTAGATACATTGCAAAGCAAGGTTTCAGTGAGTACAGTTTCCTACACCGTCAAAAGGCACTTGGAAACTGGAGGAAACTCTGACAGGAAGAGGTCTGGCAGACGCAAAGCCACAACACAATCAGAAGACAAGGTTCTGAGAGTCAACAGCTGATAGGCGGCTCACAGGACAGCAGCCTCCAAAACTTGTGACTTGTAGTGTATATAGCACGATATCTCAAAAAGTTGGGGACGGATTCAGACGAAACTTGGTGGACAGGTTTTGTGTGTGACACGGAAGAACTTAATCAATTTTGGTGAAGATTCGAATCCGGATCCGGATCAGATAATTTTTTAAGTCATTCTTCACCATTGAGAGATTGGCTAAACTCATATTTAGCACAATATCACAAAAAGTTTTGGACGGATTTGGATGAAACTTCGTTGACAGGTTGTGTGTTTGACCATGACAAATTCATTAGATTTTGGTGAAGATCCGAATCCGGATATGAGAATTATTTATTTTGTGTAGTAATTCTTCACCATTAAGAGAGAGCCAAAAACGATAAATTTCAAACTTGTATTGGGCCCGATATGTTCTCCTGGATCAGGCATTACGTGGCGGAGGTATGTCCCTACCGAGTGCCCTTCTAGTTTTTAATTTGTTTTGATAGAATAAAATTAGCAGACAGAGGGACGTGAAGATAATTGAAATGGAAAGTTTTGTTCTTGTGTGATGCCTGCCTACCAGTGCAGTCTAAAAATGATGGCACTGACAGAGATACAACAGAGATTGCAGGTCTGTGAGAATATCTGGGTCAGGAGGATTGTGGGAGTGAAGAGGGTGGATGAAAGGAAGATGTATGAACTGATTGGTGTGCAGATGAGCTTGACAGGGAGATTGATAAAGAGCTAGCTGAAGTGGGTAGGACACTTGGTGTAGATGGATGAATAGAGAATTGCAAAGAGAGTGGATAGGTTGAGGGAGCAAGATATGAGGAAAAGCGGTAGATCGTGGTTGAGATGGGAAGCTTATGTGAGGAGTGATATCAATAAAGGTGGGGGTGGTTGGAGAGTGGAGAGATCTGGCTGAGGACAGAGAAAAGTGGAGGAGTGTCATGGTCAAGGCATGGCAGAAGCTTGGTACTCATGGACATCACCCCTTTTAAAGGGAAGATACCAGTGGTGTCGTGGATAAAATATTATATGGGTAAACTATTCAAATGTCAGTTGAGGCTGGAAAGCAGCTGAAATTAAAAGCTAAGCTATTGAAGTGTGTGTGCAGGCTGCAAGGCCCAAGGTGCGCAGAGCATAGGGAGGGTGTGGAAGGGGGTATCCATCTCCCTCTCAACATTTCTGCCTCTTTGCGTCCATCTAAAGCTGCATGATCTTGCCTCGACATGGGTGGCAGTGTGGCGTCTCATTTCGGGGAATCTATGGGCCAATTCTGCTGGATCAGTTGACCATCACCATGCTTCAGGCCAGTTTGTGCAGTACTGACTGGAATTATTCTTTGACAACAACAACATTATGGAAGAATGTGTGGTCCTGGCTTCATGTAGGCAAGAGCACAACACTTCAGTCACAAAACGTAGCACTTTATCGAGATGTCTAACTGTAACACCTTGTTCTCTGTCTCATAGTAAGTTATAATACAATATCATACATTTAATTAGTGAGAATAATGTCATGTGTGTGTGTGTGCGTATATATATATATATATATATATATATATATATATATATATATATATATATATATATATATATATATATATATATATATATATGTATATATATATATATATATATATATATATATATGTATATATGTATATATATATATATATATATATATATATATGTATATATGTATATATATATATATATATGTATATATGTATATATATATATATATATATATATATATATATATATGTATATATGTATATATATATATATATATATATATATATATATATATATATATATATATATATATATATATATATATATATATGTATATATATATGTATATATGTATATATATATATATATATATATATATATATATATATATATATATATATATATATATATGTATATATGTATATATGTATATATATATGTATATATGTATATATATATATGTATATATATGTATATATATATATATATGTATATATATATATATATATGTATATATGTATATATGTATATATATATATATATATATATATATATATATATATATATATATGTATATATATATATATATATATATATATATGTATATATATATATATATATGTATATATATATATATATATATATATGTATGTATATATATATATATATATATATGTATGTATATATATATGTATATATATATATATATATGTATATATATATATATATATGTATATATATATATATATGTATATATATATATATGTATATATATATATATATATATATATATATATATATATATATATGTATATATATGTATATATATATATATATATGTATATATATATATGTATATATATATATATATATATATATATATATATGTATATATATGTATATATGTATATATATATATATATATATATATATATATATATATATATATATATATATATATATATATATATATATATATACATGTTGTCGCGAAAATGGCCCTTAGTGTGTTATTAAATATAGGATTAGCCCAGATCCCCCATTAAATGCATGTTTAGCCAGGTTGTTCGGTAAATGGACATTACATGTCTGTCGGGAGGTGTAGGAGGCATGTTCATTGTTCGTACAGTAGTGGTGTACCGGGAAGTTCTTCTTCTTCGTTCCCCTTCCGGACTAGAGTCTCCGCCCAGTGCTCTGGGAGGGGCAGTCGGTTTCGAGGCGAGTGAGCGCGAGGAATGCAACAGAGAAACGACAAGTGTCGAGTGGGGTGATCGGCAGTAGGAGAAACTGCATGAGGGTTTTTGCGATCGGCTTTTCGTAAAGAGCGAGCCAAAAGAAAGGCAAGGAAGGGACTGAATGAGGTCAGTCTGCCTTCTGCTGGAGAGAAATGACGAGTGGGAGTCACGATCAGCTGTGTAAGGGACGGCTGTGTCTGTCTGTGATCTGCTTCGTAAAAGAGGCAACAGAGGCTGCGTGAGTCAAGTCTGCGATCTGCTTCGTGAAAGAGGCAGGAGGAGCTGCATGAGGGGAGTCGGCGATTGACTTTTATGAGGAGGTCCTCGACACGTTTGTCGATCTGCCTGCAGAGCCCAACACCCCAATTTGGCCTTGTCTGGTGAACAGGCCAGGCCTGGATTTGTATGCTGGACCTTGTGAAGGGCCAGCTGGAGCACATGTGGACCTTCCGCTCTGTTAACGTCGACCATATGGGGGCTCAACGCGCTGAGGCTGCATGCGTGGATGGTGTGACAAAAGGAAGATGACGCCGCCATTTTGCCATGCGGCGTGTTTGAGCTGGGTGCTCGAATCCGTCGATATCGGCTTGTCACGAGCCACATTCGTGCTTTTGACACTTTTCCTCTCGTCCATGAATCATCACCAAGTACTCTGTGTCTTGTCTGCATGCTGTCCTGTCTTGTCTGCATGCTGTCCTGTCTTGTCTGCATGTTGTCTGAGGTTTATCGCGCTAGGGTCACCTTCGAAACCCGTAATCTGTAGCTACCTAGTTAAGAACGGGTTAGAGATTGATTATAACATTGTCGTGCATGCTTGCTTGTGTTGTGTTCCCCGAAGTGTCCCCAATAAATCGGGCTGAATCATATGAAGTTGCCCCTTTGGGTTTGTTTGTGCTGTGCTGAGAAACAATTCGCTCGATTGGTATATAAAACCAAAATGGTTACAGACTGGCACAATTTGCTCGGTCTCTGACAAAACCAGTCTGTAACCGGGGTCTATTCCCCCAACTGGTGAGGTCCAGGTGTAGGTTGGTATCGCGATTCGAGGCGCGTGACCCGAGGCCTGTGTTGAACCAGCCGGCGTTATATCCCTGGAGACGGCGGTGCTGTTAAGTGATGCCGAATATTCAGCATTTGGCTGTCGAGAGTAGGGTGCGAGCCCCATAACTTCTCCGAATCCTTCACACTGGGGACAAGAGTCGGATGAGAGTCCCGCCACCGCTGAATCAATAAAAAATATATCTTCTTCTTCCTTTGGCTGCTCCCGTTAGGGGTCACCATAGCGGATCATCCGTATGATCCGCATAGTGATTTGGCACATGTTTTACGCCGGATGCCCTTCCTGACACAACCCTGGTCGCCTCTTACGACACAGGGATATGGTACACCTATTTTTAACCAGGGTATACACCGGCCCAGTACACTGGTACTCACTTCGCCGACCTCGGAAGGATGACAGGCTGAGTCAACCCCCTGGTGTATTAATTTAGTGGTCAAACGGGGCTTGAACTCAGGACCTTTTGGATCCCAAGCCGCTGCCCTAACCACTGCGCCAACACCAGGCTCCAATAAAAAAATATAAATATATATATATATATATATATATATATATATATATATATATATATATATATATATATATATATATATATATATATATATATATATATATATATATATATATATATATATATATATATATATATATATACACACACCAACACACCCACACACACACACACACACACACACACACACACGCACACACACACACGCACACACACACACACACACACACACACACACACACACACACATATAGCACTTTATCGAGCACTTTATATAACAGCCTGGTGTTGGCGGAGTGGTTAGGGCAGTGGCCTGGGATCCAAAAGTTCCCGAGTTCAAGCCCCGTTGGGCACGGAATTAATACACCAGGGGGTTGACTCAGCCTGTCATCCTTCCGAGGTCGGCGAAATGAGTACCAGTGCACTGGGCCGGTGTATACCCCGGTTAAAATAGGTGTACCATATCCCTGTGTTGTAAGAGGCGACCAGGGTTGCATCAGGAAGGGTATCCGGCGTAAAACATGTGCCCAATCACTATGCGGATCATACGGATGATCCGCTGTGGCGACCCCGAACGGGAGCAGCCGAAAGAAGAAGAAGATATACATATATATATATATATATATATATATATATATATATATATATATATATATATATATATATATATATATATATATATATATATATATATATATATATATATATATATATTGAAATGGCATGGGTGCAACACCCAAGAGAGAATGTCGCTGCCTTCAGAGTTGGAATCATTGTATTTGCTTCAACCATTATTGTGCTCAGCATGGTGACATTTATCAACAATTTGAGGATGAACAAAACCACGATTTTGCAGTTTCTCAATCTGGTACTTTAATGATGTATATTCACGTATTTTTTATTCTCGTTAGTTATGAAAAATGTTTGAGAATAAAAGGTATGCTATTAAAATGTAAATGCTTCTGACTGGACTCCATCGTAGTTTCAAAGCATATCATTTTGTACACATTTGAATGGGCGGCCATTTTTTTTCCCGTGCCATCCCTACATCTGGAGTACGATAGTACTTCATTATATTATGTGAAAAATTTGATCATGATCAGATAAGATCTCGTAACTTTCAGTTTTTCAAATACATATTGTTTTGGTCGGAATGTCTTTGCAGTTCAGGTTAACTAGTTTGACAGGATAGTTGAGCTGTCTTGTCTGTGTATGATTCCTGACCCAACTGTTAACTATCAGATTGATGCTTCATTGGGAGCACGTTGAGTCACAAAACGTGCCTTCCCTTGGATTGACGTCAAGCTGTGTATCAGTCTGCTCACATTACATGGGTGGACATTAAATTTCCCACATGTCTAGCATTAGCTGGGTGGGCATTAAATATCCCATAAAGGTGTCTTTTAAGAGACTTGGTGAGGCCCTAAGCTGTATAACGCTTGGAGGCCCCTTGTTAAAAAATTACACCCGAAGGTCTCACAAAAATTGAAAACATATGTCTTTTAATTATTTAATAGCAAGGCATTTAAAGTGAAAAATACAAATTATTTTCGAATGAATGCATTTACTGATTACATACTTATCATTTGGTTGGCTTGATCTCTATCATAGATTATAATATAGTATACCATGGAAACAATACTTGAATGTCATTTTAAAAATAATCTTAACATGCATTAATATATGGACAAAATGCTGACAAAATAAGTAATCAGGATCACTTTTATAAATACAAGTAATAATGAACTTGTATGCAAAATCAGAAAAATGATATCAGATATTTTCTGCTCAAAATATTACTTAAATTAATTACATATAAAGCCATTTTAAAATTACACATAAAAATTTGCTACACACGCCATTTAAAAAGGATACATTGATTAATATATTGATTTTAGGTGGTAGATGGTCAGGCAACCCCCAGGTTACTTTTGGAAACTCTGGGAAGTACCACCACTTTGCGTTGGGAAGGCTTAACAGCGATTTTTCATCATTATGGTTTCCCACACTAAGGTAGTAGTTCTTTAAGCTTCATTTACACATTTTTACATGTCTTCTCACATTTTTTGAGGCCCCTGCAGATTGTGAGGCCCTAAGCTGTAGCTTCTTTTGCTTATGCCTAAATCTGGCACTGTTTGCAGGCCACTGTGCTGTGATTAGTCTGCTTGCTGATGGGTTTTGAAGCAACTACAAATGTCGAGGTTTTATTCACAAAGCACATGTTCAGCATACTTGTGAATGTGCGACACATAAACAATGGGCAAAATTTGTTTGGCATGTATTGACAGCAAATAGAATAGAAACACATAGCAGAACATGTTCACGTGACACATGAACTCCTATCCTTCCACAATATCACTTAATTATCTAAAAACGAGACATGATGCCAATCAGAATCACAACTGGAAAGATGTAGAGAGGAAAAAAAAGTAAGTGGAGTACAGAGCAGAACATGGAATGGCTTCTCCCCACTTTGCACAGATGCGTACAAACTCGTACCATGTGCAGACTCGTGCAGCGTGCAAGCTTCCCCTTCGTGGCTCTCATGGTCCGAGCAGGCAGACGTGAGCGCAGGCTTGGCTGAAGCACACGTGGTAAGTGAAGCTTGATGGACAGGAGCGAGACAAATCAAAAGTACAGGCAAATGGGACATGTCGAGAGTCAAAGCACTCAGCAGATCAAGATGCTTGGTAGATCGAATGCAAAGTAAGGCCGCTTGAATGTCTCATGTTCGAGGTGTTCCACAGAGCTTAAAACCATTTGGTCTCACAACCAACTTGATTCACTGTTTGCACATCCGCTCTCGCTACGGAGGTCATACTATCTGTCCGGTCCAAAGATTTAGCTGTTCTGGTCTTCATGGACGTCCAGCTGCATTGCTCTTTTCAAAGGTTAAAACTCATTTGCTGTTGCATGGAGGTTAAGCTATCTGTTCTCTGCAACCGCTTGATCCACTCTGTTTCACGTCCTCCTGCTATGGATGTCCGTCTCGATCTGCTCTCAAGCTATCTGTTTCTGACAACACCAAAAGAGGATGTGTTGTTTTCTTGGTTAAATGTCATTGATGACGGTCATCAAACACACATGACATGCACATGATGCCAGCTGCAACGGCTGCAGGTTAATGATCCTGCATCTCTTAATGTATTGTTTTGCAAGTAAACAAAAGAATGAAGAGACCACTGCAGGACTAAAAAAAATTGCCTCCATTGTGCCCAAATGGGTTTTTTTGCAGGAATTGAAATGAAGTCTTTATTTTCCATGTGGACAAGCACCTACTTTAGAATCTTTTGTAAGGATTAAAAATGATTTTGGTCCATGGTTTTGAAGTAATTGTCATTCATGATGTGTGGACTGTGACGGGGATAATTTGTGACGTGCTGGAAGGGGGATGGTTTTTGATGTGCAATGGAAAAGGAGGAACCAGAGGTTTGAAGGGCAAAGGGCGATACTGTGAGGACAGGCTATGAGGGGTTACAGGTTTGAAAGGTGAACATGGCGAGGGACTTGCGATGGAAGGGCACGTGGAGCCACGAGGGATTCAAATGGACTGGTAGACGGAGGGATTAAAAAGAACCCGAACATTCTAACTCACGATGCATATCACTTCCAAACTCCCTCTACACAAGAGGGAGGATATGTATCTCACATAAACTAAAGAAATATCTGTCTTGGGAAAATCCTATGTGTTTCTGAATGTCTTTTCCGTATCCGCAACATATGAGGTCTTTTCCATAACATAACATAACATTTGTACAAGGAATTACAAGGAATTAAGGCACAAGAGGAGGCCATTCGGCCTATCATGCTTGTGCTGCACCAATACCAGATTTAATCAATCCGTTGATAACCCTTCCCTTCGTGTGCAGCCTTTTGGCAGCTACACTGGTACTCATTTCACCGACCTTGGAAGGATGACAGGCTGAGTCAACCCCCTGGTTGTTAATTCAGCAGCCAACAGGGCTTGAACGCAGGACCCCCAGGATCCCAAGCCACCACCCTAACCACTGAGCCAACACCAGGTACACACAGGTCATTATAAGTTTAGTGTGGTGACACAAACATCATGGGCCAACAAGTGATTCCTTTGCCTGAGTTCTCTTTGTTTCCTTTTATTTTTAATCACAAAGCTTATGAGCCGAATTTTGTTTTTTTAATCGACCTAATGATTGCTGGTCATTGTCAAGAAGAATACTTAGTTGATTCATCTTCTTGTCCACTGAATGCGACATTTTTTTTTTGCTCTTAATTGAGTCAAACGATTGCACAATTTCCCAGTTTCTTATGATGGATTCACTGGCTTCCTGGTGATTCCGTATGTGTTTGCTGATGTTTCAGCAGATGTCACTATCACTTCGTGATGGATCAATGAATAACAGCCATGCCCACGTGATGATTGTAAGTTGCCACAAGTGAAGTTTTGTGTTTACACCAGCACAGGTTTAAAGAAGAACGTGATTGCTTAAACAGTTTCTAGAATGTACCGTTTCTATGGATGGTTTTTGTGGTAATCCCTGTGCTTCATCCTCTTGAAAGCTTTTTGGTGGAATAAGTCGACTCAAAAATATTTTCTCAACTTGCAGAAACATTTCAGCATGAGATTTATGAAAAAGAAAGTTGGATTTTTAATACAGCATTCAAATTCATAAAGTATAGTTCATATTTTCACAATTCAAATAAGGGAATGGTTAGCTTAAAGGTAAATGGCTACCCACACTCGACTCTTAGCTGGGTTGAGCAAAGAGTCGAGTCTAGCCTGGGTTCTAGCCTACCCACACTCTAGGTTCTACCCACACTCTAGCCTGGGTTCGAATCTCGACCCAGCTATAAACTGCCATCCTGGTGTTTCCCAGGCAGGATGATGCATAAAGGTGTGTGCCATTTCTTGGATGGATGATAAACTGGGTGTCCCTTCATGAATAGAAGGTGAGTTATCCCCAGCAACCTGCCAAAACTTCAAATTCGTGCCTGGACTGAGGGTAGCAGATTGCAAGTGATAAAGTCTTCTTGGAGCTTCCTTAACACCAGGTTACACGGCTTGCTATCTTGGAGTGTAGTTGTTGTCTGGGCAGTAGTTTCTGCACTGAAAACAAATTGAACATGTGGTTCACATAATTCATGTGAATGGTTTTCTTCAGTTACAAAGGGCAACTACTGGGGTAGACTCTTTTTAAGACTAATAGGGTTTGAGACAATTTTCGATAATTTGATGACATATTTGATATTATTTTTTTTTTAATTTATCAAAAGCTGTCTTAATTTGAGTCTACTGTATCAACCAACATTCTCCATCTAAACTGACTTGTGAAAATAAAATCCTAGTAATAGTGGGATTGAAGTAACATTGGCCAGAATTGAGTATAACTCAGTTGATTTCGGGAATATCACTATATCCATCTTCATATAAGTCTGGACTGTAAAACACACCAGCAGCAAACTGTTTGGCCTTGCGCAGGGAGTACTGTAGAACTCTGAAAACGATATTCTGAAGTACATTTTCAGTAAAATTAACATCAAAACAAGGACATTCTTGCTGGGCGATTTTAAAATGAAAACGTTTTCTCAAGCCTCACTCACTCCTGAACCAAAATGGATCCAGGGCAGTTTTTGAATGTCTCGCAAAATGTGCGATGTCACCAGGCATTGTATTATGTGGATGCTTAGGCCACATTCACATTGCACCAGCTTCAAGCAAAATGGTGGCATTTTCCATCAATTTGCTGCCATTGCTTTGATGTGAATTGAAGATAAAACCAATGGCATCGGAAATTTCAATGCATTGGGCAATGCCGGCATTTTGCCTGCATTTCGGGCAAGAAAATGGCTTCAGTAAAGCATGGTCAAGGCATTTGGGATAATTTGTATCTCCCGCGATGAGGCCAAGTCTTTGGGTCTCTCTCTCTCTCTCTCTCTCTCTCTCTCTCTCTCTCTCTCTCTCTCTCTCTCTCTCTCTCTCTCTCTCTCTCTCTCTCTCTCTCTCTCTCTCTCTCTCTCTCTCTCTCTCTCTCTCTCTCTCTCTCTCTCTCTCTCTCTCTCTCTCTCTCTCTCTCTCTCTCTCTCTCTCTCTCTCTCTCTCTCTCTCTCTCTCTCTCTCTCTCTCTCTCTCTCTCTCTCTCTCTCTCTCTCTCTCTCTCTCTCTCTCTCTCTCTCTCTCTCTCTCTCTCTCTCTCTCTCTCTCTCTCTCTCTCTCTCTCTCTCTCTCTCTCTCTCTCTCTCTCTCTCTCTCTCTCTCTCTCTCTCTCTCTCTCTCTCTCTCTCTCTCTCTCTCTCTCTCTCTCTCTCTCTCTCTCTCTCTGTCTGTCTGTCTGTCTGTCTGTCTGTCTGTCTGTCTGTCTGTCTGTCTCTCTTTCTCTCTCTCTCTCTGTCTCTGTCTCTCTCTCTCTCCCCAGGCAGGTCGGTGGTCTTTCTGTCTTCTACCGTCTCCTCTCCAGCCTCGCCCCCCTCCTCCCTCCTGCTCTGTCTGTGATATGTCCACCCCCACCCCCTATATTTCTGCATGGCGTACAAAGTCCGCTAGCAACCCCCTTCTGGTAAAACTGCCAAAATCAAGAATCACTGCTTTGATAAGAATTCAAAATATAACAGAGATAAGGATACAAAAAAACAAAACCAAAATCAAGAAACAATCAAGAATCGCACTTTCACTCTTTCATTCCTCTTTTTCCCAACTTTGGAACAAACTCCCACACTCTCTTCAATCCCACTTTTCCCTGAAGCTCTTCAAAACAGCTGTTCATTACCATCTCTTATCTCCCCCCATTCAAAACTATGATCTTTTCTCCCCCCGTTAATCCACCCCAAACCCACTTCCTTCAAATACCCTGCTGTCCTTCCTGAAAGTCCCTGCCGTGTCCATTTTGTTTACCCTGTGTACCCCACCCCATCCCTCTTTCTTCCATAGATCTCCTCATGTCTTTGTTCCACACTTTTTATCATTCCCTCTCCCGCCCTTCTCCCCTTGTTGTGCGTTCTGTGTGTTCGTGCTCATACGAGCCTCGACATTTTATGGGTTTTTTTTCAATGATATGTATGTCATCATATTTAGCAACCATGGTTTGCGAGTACACTTGAGCCATTAAATGACTACCAATAATCTTGCCTAAATGATGGAGGTACAGTATTTCATTTATTCTTCTGCAAATGATATATCTAGCTTATCTGGAATCGCAATTCCATTAAAGATATTGTCATCGTTCACCGTCTGTCCATGTGTCCGACCGTCCATCCATCCGTGTCCTATTTCGACTTCTCCAGCCAACCCGCTGGGCCAATCTGCCTGAAACTTGGCAGCAAGGTTCCGTTCCTGACTGGTAAAGGCCCTGTCACACCTTGACGATTTAGCCAACGTATGCCTGACGTGTGCAAAATTGGGCTAAAACGCCGGCACACGTCAAATACGTTATGAGTAAGTTTGTATACGTTAAGAGCACGCTGGCATACGTCGTAGTACACTGGCATATGTCGTAGAACGCTGGCATACGTCGTAGTACGCTGGCAAACGTCATAGTTCGCCGAGCTGTTAGACAAATTTTCCATGCATGAAATTTTCCGAAGTATGCCAGCGTATGACTCACACGTTCTGCATAATGCTGGCCATAAGTTGTAGGCATGCTACGCAATCGTTGACACACGTCGACACACGTTACTTGTAAGTTACTCATAAGTCGAAACACGTCGAGGTAATGTTTTGCGTACCCGAAACTTATTTATAACCTATAAGTAACGTGTTGTCGGCACGTTACCTGATCGTTGACGCACGTCGACACACGTTACTTGTAAGGTACTCATAAGTCGAAACACGTCAAGCTAATGGTTAGCGTCAGTGTTCCAGACTCCCTGGTTTTTTTTTCTTCGGTATGATGGTGATATTGAGACTTCGATTTCTAGTGCGGTTATAATATAATATAATTAAAAGGCTGCCGCTCAACGATTTAAATCATAACCGTCATACCGAAGAAAAAAATAAAAAAAAAACAGGGAATCTGGAACACTGACGCTAACCATTACCTTGACGTGTTTCGACTTATGAGTAACGTACAAGTAACGTATGTCGACGTGTGTCAACGATCGCGTAGCATGCCTACAACTTATGCCAGCATATGTGAAATGTGTGTCATACGTCGAGAACGTTGAGAAATTTTCAACATGCTGAAAATTTATCGACGGACTCGGCGTACAATGACGTATGCCAGCATACTACAACATATGCCAGCATTCTACGATGTATGCCAGCGTGCTCTTAATATATACAAAACTTACCCATAACATATTCGACGTGTGACAGCTTGGTTCGGCAAATTTTTCATATGTCGGCATACGCTGGCTAAAACATCAAGGTGTGACAGCGGCTTCACACTTCGATGTCTAGTGCGGTTATTATTTGAATCGTCGAGCCACATCCTATTAATAACCTACGGCACGTGATCGTCGGCGATACACTGCCGTGTGCTATGCATAAGTTAGACTATCGTTGGGCATAGGTTCTGAACGCCGACAACACGCTAAGCATTCGTTGGTTTAAGTTATGTATATGTGATTAAAACGTTTTGTGTAAGTTACTAATACGTTTAGTGCTGCAGAATGGTGGAAGTATTGTACACTTTTGGTGATAAGCATGAAACTTTGCACAGTTGTAGTGTTTTATCTACTGAACAATATTAGATATGGGGCCAACTGAATTTTTTCCAAGATGGTGGTCATTTTGGCGAAATTACCGATGCAACCATATAAATTAATATATTTCCTATGATTGGTTGGAAAATTGACCAGAAATGTGAAATGTCACTAACTTTTCCCTTATCTTTCACATGTTCTTCATTTCTTAACCAAGATGGCTTTCAAATTCAAAATGGCTGCCAAATTCAAAATGGCTGCTACATGATAAAATGGTGACAAACATATGAATGTGTAATGTGGTAATTGTACCATGCATCACAGTTAACGTTCTTCCAGTTAATCTTTGTATATCGCACGCATTCATCCATTCATTCATCCTTCATCTTCTTCTTTCAGATCAGTATCTCCATATCACAGTGCATGCTGTTGTTAGTTGTCAAAGCTGTGGTGGTGGTGTCGTAATCAAAATACCAACAATGGCTAAATCCTTCAAGAATTTAGACCCCAGACAACGTCCAGAAACTCCTTCAACATCTGAATCATCATCATCGCCGATAGATTGGACAAAATGCATTTTGTGTCAAGAGATATCAAAAGAACCACTGTGATGAACAGCTGATTTAAAGAGGACTGATATTGACATTGGTACACTTTATGATAATCTTGCAAGTAATTTGATAAGATTCAAAGAGCTTCAGAGTCTTCCAGATAATATAAACTTATCAAGGTTAGACAATGGAACAGGAGTTGCTTCAACTCTAAAGTCGAATGCAGCTAAATGGCACAAAAAATGCAAGGATAAGTACAACAATACCAAACTTCAACGGGTAGAAAACAGGAAAAGAGATGAGTGTGAAACCAACAGTGACTCGCCAAAAAAGAAAGTCACTCGCTACAGCAGTGGTGGTGCAGCCAGAACATCGCAAGACACTTGCTTCTTTTGTGGTGAAAAATCAGATAAACTCCAAAAGGCATCGACGGAGAAACTAGACAGAAATGTTCGGCGATGTGCAGAAATTGTGTGAGACCATATGTTAGTTGCCAAATTGAGCGCTGGAGATATGATGTCCCAAGATGCAATGTACCACAGCAATTGCTTAAAAAACACTCTACAAGAAAGCAGAGTGAGTGAATTGTTCTGACAGCGGAGAAAGTTCTTCTGATAGACAACTGCACGGCATTGTCCTGGCAGAGCTGCTTTCGTATACTGTAGACTGTCGTGCAGAAAGCATGGAGAATGACGTAGCACCGGTGTTCAAACTAGCAGATTTAAATCAGATGCACACTTCAAAACTAAATGACCTGGGAGCAGACACATCTACTCGAGAACACCCGACCAGACTGTAAGAACGAATATTAGCCAACATACCAGACTTACAAGCCCACAAGCAAGGCAGGAACGTTCTTCTTACTTTTCAGGATGACATCGGACTGGCACTAAAGAGGGCATTTGAAAGTGACTGACGAGGAAGCTATCGTGTTGGCAAAGGCAGCTGAAATCGCTCGTAAGGACATTCTGAAGCTTGAAAAGTCTGTATTTATGGGGAAATTCTCCAAGGAGTGTCAGCACCAATGAGTTTCTAAGTCTCTGACGACCCTCGTTGGGATGATAATGGGTGGATCATACATAGTGCAGCAATCAAGCAATGCCACTGATACCCAGGCGATACTAACTGTCTTGCAGCTTATACGCCAAAATGTCATAATTCGACGACGTGAAGGATCCACCTCTCACTACCACAGTGTGGATCGTGAGACACCCCTGCCTACTTATGTCGGACTCCTCATCGATGCCAGGACAAGAAAGCATGAGTTAATTGACAGAATGTATGACCTTGGGCTCTCCGTATCATATGACAGAGTACTTCCCATTTCAAAGGATTTGGGTAATGAAGTTTGTGCAAGATATGAAGCAGAACATGTTGTTTGTCCTGCAAACTTACGCCATGGTCTATTCACCACAAGTGCAGTTGATAACATAGACCACAATCCTACTTCCACGACCGCTCAAGGGGCATATCATGGCACAGGAATATCCCTCTTTCAGCACCCGAACAACGATGTCCATGGAGTAGAGAGAGACAGAGAGATCCTCCGGCAAAGTGAGTCTAAAGAGAAGAACTTATCAGAATTGCCAGAGAAATACACCAGCATACCACCGGCTTCCCTACATACAAAAGAACCAACAGTACCAGAAGTTTCGGTTCTCCCACCTGCTTCATATGAAGGAATGTATGCAGCACTGCAGGACAATGCCAGGTGAGTTCAATATGTTCTAGTAGTCGGACCTCGCTTTTTGTGCATCTGCCAACACTTATATTTATTTATATTTCGAATACGAGTAGATTATTGTGAATGTGAACACTGAACTGTCGCACTGTTTGTGCCTATATGCTTATTTCTTGTTGCTTTATAGGTGGCTCAGTCATGTGAAAGACATAGTTGAGTCTCATGATAACACTGTTCAAGATATGGAGGTAGATCTCCTCAACTACTTCAGCATGGCGGCCATCTTGGATTTCTGGGCCATTTTTTTAATTGTTGCATTGTTGAAATATGAAAACATCAATATAGAAACTAGCTATGCAATATCATGGTTAAAGAGCATGAAAAATATGAAATTAGTACATTTGAATATTACAAACAAGTCAGAAAGCAGTTTTTTACTCAGTGGCGGCCATTTTGAATTTGGCGGCCATCTTGGAAAGAAACTGAAATGGCCCCATATCTAGAAATGTTCAGCACATTAAAAGCGACATCTGTGACAATTTTCGTGCTTATCACCCAAAATGCACAATTGGTGTTATGTGGGACCATTCTGCAGCAGTAGTTATGCATACGTCCAACATGTTATTATACACCCAAAAATTAAAAAAAAACATCAATAGTTCAGCGTACGCCAGCGTTTTACCTACATTTTGATACGTTGACATACGCTGGCTAAAACGTCAAGGTGTGACAGCTGCTTAACAGGGAATACAAAACTCGTTCTGGTCACGTGACATTAAGTAGGTCAAAATGGCGGACATAGTAAATTCATTCAAAAATCCTCTTCGACAGACCTGCCAGTCAGAATGCAATCAAATTTTGGTTGCAACATTAGGCCAGCGTAAGGATGTTGACTTGCAGAGGCGATGTCGATCACGTGACCAGAAATGTGTCAAAATGGTGGACTTCGTAAATGTTTGGGAAAATCGCGCAAATTCCTTCAAAATCTTTCCTCCCCAAAGCCACCAGTCAGAATGCTACGAAATTTGGGTTACAGCATTAGGCCAGGGCCCAGATAAGCTACAGTCTTGTGGTCTTATTTTTAACTCACCTGGAACGTAGTTCCGGGGAGTTTATGGGATGGCGTGTCGGCCGTCCCTTCGTCCGTCCACAAATACTTGCAACTTCCTCTCTGAAACCACACATACGATTTCAATGAAACTTTACCACAACATTCATCACCGTTTATGTTCCAATGTTTGTCCATGGCATTAAAAAAAAAAATCTGGTCCTAAGGGTGTCTACGGGGGTTATCCCCAAAATAGGTATTTGCTTTCTTCTCAGAAACTACACATGCAATTCTGATGAGATGACCAACCTTCATCACCAGCGATGCACCAAAGTTTGTTCTCGGTAATACCAAAAAATACCAGGGTCTGAGGGATTGAGGGAGGAAGTTTTTTTTTTGAGGGGGGGGGGTTGCCTCCCAAAATATGCATTTGCTTTCTTCTCTGAAAATCCACATACAATTTCGATGAACCTTGACCACAACCTTCATCACCTGTGATGTACCAAAGCTTGCTCACACCATGAAAAAGTCGGGTCTTAGGGGTTGTGAGAAGGGTTGCAATCTCAAAATATGTATTTGCTTTCTTCTCCGAAACTACACACACAGTTTCGATGGAACTTGACCACAACCTTCATCACCCGTTATATACCAAACTTTGTTCACGCCAGTAAAAAATCAAGGTCGGGGAGTGGGGTTCTACGGGGGGGGGGGGGGTTGCCCTACAAAATAGGTGTTTGCTTTCTTCTTAGAAACTACACACACAATGCTGATGAAACTTGACCACGACCTTCATCACCCATGATGTACCAAACATTATTGATGGCATTAAAATTGTCACAGTCTCAGGAGGTGAATGGGAGGGGGGGGGTTACTCCCAAAATATGTATTTTCTTTTTTCTCAGAAACTACACACACAATTCCGATCAAACATGACCACCACCTTCATCACCCATGATGTACTGAAGTTTGTTCACGACATAAAAAAAATCCATAGGTATTTATTTACTTCTCCATTCCATATTTTGTGGGTCACTATGCCTACCAGTGGTTCCTCAGTTATCTTATCCAGCTGCTACCAGGTGATTGCCTAGGGTTATTGCTCCAATGTTTATTATTATTATTATTATTATTATTATTATTATTATCAGCACACTATTTTCTGGTAAAATACTTAAATGATATACCTTGCCCTACTTGAAAAAGAGATCAGGATTCAAATAAAGGAAAGTGTCAATATTTGTTATGTTTCATAACCCCAACCCCCCTCCACCCTAATCTGGCTTTCCGACAATTTTCAACAATAATCCAATATAACCAATTACGATGTAGTCAATGTTTTTTTATAATCTCAATTCCAAGTACAATTTGTTAAATCACATTACCAAAGCCTTCACTCATCAAATAGGTCATACCATGGAGATGATGTCACCCAATCATCCCTTTATATGAGTTCTGCATTGTCATTTAATCAAGGATTGTACTTCCTGTGGTTATTGGAATATTTTTCTTTATTGTCATTTTGCAGAGTTATTTTCACTCAGCAATACACAAATCACACCAAGTAGTGAATCACAAACAATAAGCTTATAGTTACGATTGGGCAATGTATTTGCAGGCAAGTAAGGAAATTGGTTTAATACTCTGAGCAATTGAATATGCTATGGAGCTTACAAATTTTTTTGACAGAATGGAGTCGTCTGTCAAAAGATGTTGTTGGACCCTGATTAAACAAATCAAAGATGCAATTATAAATGAACATGAAATAAAGATTTTCTGTATATGTGGGAAAACATTTACATGCCTTGACCAGGAATGAAATCCAGGTCCTCTTGAAAACTGTACCAGTGATCTACCCTGCCATCTGAGTGATCTCGGCGACCCACAGGCTGAATACGCCATTCTCCCACATATAGATGCCTTTCTCTTTCCCCTGCTGCTTCCGGGGCACTCACTGCCAATCATAGGAGCAGCAAAGGCCTGCCCACGAGAGGGTCTTCCCCCTGTAGGGGGCCAACTCCATGACCGCTATTTTCACCACAGGGGGCATAGTAACACAATTATAAATGAACGTGTTCAATAACACAATTATAAATGAACCTCAATATAAATTATAAATAATAAAAAATTATGTTACTTCGGCCACTGTGGTGGATTATAGCACTCATGGGATTGGCCCCCCACAAGGGGAAGACGCTCTTACGGACAGGCACTTGCTGCTCATATGGTTGGCAACGAGTGCCTCGGAAGCAGCAGCGGAAAGAGAGTGGTATCTATATGTGGGAGAATAGCGTAGTCAATCTGTGGATCACCCAGATGACTCAGATGGCAGGGCAGAGCACTGGTATGGTTTTCCAGACGACCTGGGTTTGATTCCTGGTCTGAGCATGTAAATTTTTTCCCACATATACATAAGATCAAAGATGCTGCTGCTTCTTATGTGTTGTACAAATCCACTATCGCACTGAAGATATGTATGGCAAAAGTGACTTGATGATATGGCACATTGGACGCAGCTGTAAGATGCACAGAATAGTGCTATGATATGCCACGGTGCCATTATTTACTGCAGTTGGGATAATGTTGGATAATGTTGGGAAAGGACAATGGTGTGAGAAGATAGTGGAGAGACAGTGATGGAGGTTGGAAAGAAA
The DNA here is from genome assembly GCF_056783735.1 of Eptatretus burgeri. Classification (NCBI taxonomy): domain Eukaryota; kingdom Metazoa; phylum Chordata; class Myxini; order Myxiniformes; family Myxinidae; genus Eptatretus; species Eptatretus burgeri. The sequence continues at coordinate 85,156,466 of NC_140961.1, read as the reverse complement.
GAGGTGGAAGAGTATCTTGATGGAGTCAAAGATGCACAGGTAGTGGACAAAAAAATGGAAACACCAATGTAAAGTCACTTCAGAGGGTTTTGGTCACCACGAGCAGCCAGTATGGACTGCGTTCAACATGGAATAGAGTCCTCCAGTATCTGGAATTCTGTCAGAGTGATGTGGCACCTTTCTTCCATGAGAAAGTTAATCAGCTCACACCTGTTTGATGGAGCTGGAAAACGCTGTCTCAGGTGTCGTTGCAGAAAATCCCATAAATGCTCGATTTGATTCAGATCTGGTGACTGAGAAGGCTATGACATATGCATAACATAGGTGTCATGCTCATCAAACCACTAGGTGGTCACTTGTGCTCTGTGTATAGGGGCATTGGAGGTCTCTTCTTGCAGCTATGGTAGCCATTATTACAGGCAGCAAGGCATGTGCAACATTTTTATGCATGACCCTATGGGATGCTGGGATGTTATTTGGTTAATTAACACATGGGCCACACGTATGTGGAAGCCGTTGCTTAGTGCCCATCATTTCCACAGGTGTTTCCATTTTTCTTGTTCATTACCTGTATGTATATGAAGCATACAGGACAAGGAAGGAGGGTCAAATATTCTGCATAGATGGCACATAATAGGAAAACCAATTGTTGCAAAGGTTCACCATTATATGATGCAAAGGTCACTGCTATATTTCTGGACGAGCACCACACAGCATATGGTACACAAAGTCCTGATGGCAATGATACCAAGCGCTATAATTTTTTTCCCAACAACCACAGGGTTTCACCAATAATTTGCAGCGGAATTCCCCAAGCATCACTTCTGACATTTCACAAGCTTTCACTTGCCATTTGTTTCTGGAACTCTGTCTCTTTCCATAATCATAATTCATAACTCTTCATCTATTCACTCAGCAAGGTATCAAACCACAACCATTTCATCTCCTCCCACGACGAGAAGCATAAACTATTAACCCTAGCCTACCTGCGCATAGATTTTTTTTTTTATCAAAATACATTATGGATATGTCAAACTTGACCACGTGCATTTTGATGTTGGATTTATGATCCCATTTCTGTGAATATTTTGTATGATTGCAGTCACGTTTTGGTTTCTGCCCTGACCACTTTCATTTTTATTTTTTTTTGCCATTCCCCACTGCCCCCTACCTGTCCAGGCTGTGAGTCTTGCAGTCCCCATGCCTTCCCTTCCAACAGTTCCTGTGATCCCATTTCGACTGTTCTCCGTGGTTATGAACTGTTTCAAAAGTGGGAAATGCTGCGGACCGTTCACGCCATCTAGTGACACACAAACAAAGTGAGAAAAGACATTCGATTTGAACAATAGAGCAGACATAAATTAATACATTTGGAGGGTCATAGAGATGTGTTGTTGTTGTGTTGACCCAACACAGGTATAAGTTATTCATGGAAAAGAATGGTAAGGTACCACTGCAATGGCCTACTTATTGTGTAAGATACGGCAAGATAATGAAAAACTGGATACCTTAATCCAAGTACTGTTCCTGGGTTCTGCTACTTCTTGAGCTGAGTTCCTATGATTGACAGAACCTCCTCAATCTTTTCAGCGAATCTTTTAGCCCCTAACTTTCATCCATCCAAAGTGATGTGCAGCACAGCTCTCCAAAGAAGAGTGTACAACCATTAAGGCAATTTTCAGGCCTTTTCTTTATTTCACCTTCTTATGGGGTTCGCCGAGACTGAGTCTGATCCAATCTTTACTGGAACCAGGTGGACATGCCCAACGTTCGGCTGTGGTGGAAATATGGAATGCAGAATTTATCCAGGGTGCCGGTGGGCGGTGAAACTCAACATACTCTTTGTGATTGTCACCGTGGGATCTAAAAAGCCGATGAATAGCCCCACTTCTGGCAGGTGGGTCCTCCGGCTTAACATACTTCCAATTGACCGAGCACACATAAATGGCTCGGTTTGCATGTGAAACACCAGATAGTTTATCGCTGGTTCGACATTTGAACCTGGTCTCGACAGCTCAAAGACATACCGTGCCTCTAAAATATCCTATCAGCACACAAAAAATTTATTTTGTGTTGTTTTTTTTTAATAAAAATGCAATACATAGGAGCATTTAAAATCAAATGTGATTTGTGTTTAAGATATTCAAATTTGGGCTACCTTGCATTTTGAACGAGGTATGATTAATTACAATAACGTGCGTAATTATGAAAACGTCAAGAACTATGGACAATGACGAATAAAATTTAATGCAAAAATACACTAAATATCTTTATTTAAGGGGAACTAAAATAAAATTTCATAAACTGAAAATAATTACAGCTGATAATTATCCATTCTTTTTCACTTTATGCTTTTGTTTCAAATAAAATGCACCATAAATTAGTAAGTGCAACTTAGTGGATTTTCCAGTAATTTTAGTCTTCCGTTTATGGGTCTATTGAGGTCCATAAAGACCTCTACAGACCCATGAAATCACTTTGTTCCAAAAGGAAAAATATTATTGGGCTGCAAAATCAACGATGACATTGCATGTGCTTTACGCAGCCAATCAGAGACACACACAAAGGTCAGACATTTTATGTGGGGTAATTCATGAAGTTCATTTTGCAGTTTAATAATATTATTTTGAGGTATAAGTGAAACATTGGATTACGGTAATGTAGTATGTATTCTACTAAATTATCACTTTTGTAAATTGAAGGTGTTTCAGAGGTTCTGTGATTTTTTTTTCTTGGTGTATCTGCTTCAATGTCAGTCGGTATGCAAAATTACCGTGCTTTCCCATCGTCTCGGGTCGCTCACCTGCATTTGATTTTTAATTAATTTATTTTTTTTTCATTGATTTATATTTTTATTTACAGATGTTTTCCAATTGGTTCTGTGATTTTTTCCCGGTGTATCAGCTTAGATGTCCATCGGCACGCAAAATTTCAGTTTTCTATGTCACTCGAGAGGTACTGATCTTCAATATCAGTCAGTGAGTCAGTCAGTGAATCAGTGGTTAGGATGAGCTTTGTATATTAGACTATACTATACTATACTATACTATACTATACTATACTATACTACACCACACACTCACACATCACACACGAGAAAGCAACGGACTTGATTTCAGATAAACACATGCTGTTCTTGGGGGGTATCACAACTTCCCGTGATGTACCTGAAGTTGTGCACTTGAGTCGATTTCCTTTCCCCACCCTGACATAACTTCTGGGTGCAGGCCATGCCATATTGTGATGTCACTTTTCTCTCTATCGTCAGTGGGGGAATGATGAAGAAATCTCTTCCTCACTTCATAGTCTTCCAACCCACCCAGTTTGTCTTTGCTCTATCCTCTCAACACTGAACATCAAGCAGCACGTCCTATTTTCAAAGTCTTTTGTATGATTCTGCTAGTGTTAAAATCGAATTGCTAACCTTTCAGACTCACAGCAGACACTCCAACCATTATGCCAGCAAGTTTAGTACTTTGCACACAAGGACAAAATTGCACTTACTTTATATTGTGCACTTTGTGAGAGTCTGTTATTTTCACTAAGTTTTTTTTTCACATTTGAATGTTACACATTACTTTGGAAAACTTAGGTCGGAAATTTTCACAAAGTCGTGTGTAACATTGAACCTCCTTTTCATACTTCAATCATGGTTATCCATTCTTTCTTTCTTCAATGGATATCTTTATGCATTATTTTCATACCTTCTTAGGTGCAAAAGGCACAGACTCCAGGAGCATTTGGGGACAACAAGGAAGGATGGGTACCAAGTGTGAGTGGTTGGGGACACAATAACTGGAAGCAAACACAGAATTGAGACATTCAGCCTTCTCACGAGTGGAGTCGGCCGTGGTGCCATTTGAAGAGAGGGAAGCAAGGGGGGGATGGAAGGGGAGTGTACTCCAGATACTTAATTAACAAGACAACACCTAGTTTTAGAGGAGGGAGGTAAATTCGAAAGGTCAATCTTGAGGTTGGACAGATGTTGTTTTCTCCCTCTCCTGAGAGTGGGCACACACTTGTTGCAGACTTTTTGGCATGCATTGAGATTGCCTTCAGTTGGATTTGCCTTCCAGAAAGAGAAGGCAAGTTGTTTCAGAGCAACGGCCTCAGCGCAGGATTAATATTTCAAGAATATGCAAAACTTGTTCTGTTCCATGACCAGCAAATAACCCATCATTATGCATGGGATATTTGTCATACTTCTACGTTATCTATGGCATATTTATACCCCAGGCTCACCAAGCAAAAAGATGGGATAAGCAATTGGTTCATGTCTGTCAGTCTGTCCGTGTGATCAGTTTATGATGAAGGAACAACTTATTTAAATTGAATATTCTATTTTGAACACAAATCAGAACATGAATAGGAAGAAAACATGCCGAACACAAGAAAACATGCCGAAAAACAATAATGATTAAAAAAAAAATATGCGTTTTTACTATACTTTGGCCATAAATTTGTCCTGGTTGCACATATGCCTGGTGTTGGCTTAATGGTGAGGGTGGTGGGTTTGGTATTCTTGGATCCTGAGTTTAAATCCCACTCAGCTGTTGAATTAATACCAGGTGAGGTTGACTGCCTGTCATCCTTCCAACAATGGTGAAATGAGTACCAGCATGCTGGTATTCTGTGTTGGAGTGGCGACCCATCCAGGATTGTGCCCAATAGCCAAGGAGACTGCTTAGGCAGCACCAACACTCTGCACAGCATATGGTCCCGATAAATGGATGGATGGATTGCACATGCGCAGAGAGAGTAAGCTTGGTGTTGGCTTAGTGGCTAGCTTAGTGGCTGGGGTGGCTGGCTTAGGATCCTTGGGTCCTGAGTTTGAGCCCTCTTGGCTGGTGAAGTAATACCAGGTGTAGTTGACTCAGCTTGTCATCCTTCTGAAGTCAGTAAAATCAGTACCAGTGTATTGTTGGAGGGACACAACATCAGAAACACAGTTATGCTTCCAAGAAATGATAGCTACCTGGCAGATAAGCTGCCATATGCAAGAATGGAACAAAGAGGAGTGTGATAATATTTTTACTCTGTCTGCCTGCCTGGCAGTCAAACAAAATTGGAAATCCTTCCAAACAGGATACTTACTGCTATTTAAGGACATTATAAAGGACACAAACAACAGGAATGAATAACTAATGTCACGTGTTCGATAGGCTGATGGAATTGACCCTGGGTAAAATGGCATTAAAACCCGGAATTTATTTATTTACACAACTTTAAACATCTTTTAAGCATTTATTTCAATTGAATTATATACTTGAACACTATAACACAAATCCGTTCATTATACTTCAAAGAACCATCCTGCTATGTATCGATATATACAGCCTGAGAGGACGTGGCATGTGAGAGGGACAGCATCGGGGTGAAGAAGTCTCTGCCACAATGGCTATGTAAGTATGAGGCCAATTGACGCTGCATTCTATGGTGATCAATAAAGCTTTCATCTCCTTAACTGAAACTCATTGTCGTCTTATTACAGTGAATACACACAACACACACACATACACACACACACACACAACACACACACACACACACACACACACACACACACACACACACACACACACACACACACACACACACACACACACACACACACGTGTGCAGCCTTGTTTCTGCAAGTTGCATCATTGGTTAGGGATACAACTGATGTATGATGGTGCTGATGCAGTGCTCCTATTACCAGTTTACTGGTGCTCATTTCGCTGACCTCAGAAGGATGACAGGCTGAATCAACCCCACCTGGTGTCATTTCAGCAGCCAAAGGGGCTCAAACACACAACCCTAAGATCCCAAGCCAGCCTAAGATCCCAAGCCAGCCACCCAAAGCGCTAAGCTAACAACAGGCCTTATTGCAGTGTCTAAGGGTGGTGGATAACAATGCTTCAGTGCAATAAACCCCTGGATTTTTTTATTAGCCATCTTTAATATCACTATTTCATTAAAATTGAAGTACCTTTTCCCTGAACACTGAGTGAGGCCCAATATAGAATATTGTGTGCAGTTTTCATCACCACAACTCAAGAAGCACATAGCTGCCATGAAGAGGGTTCAGCCCAGGGCTCCGATATTGATGTATGGCCAAACTCGACTCAGCTATGAGGAGCGGGTGAAGGAGACAGGGCTTTATTCACGAGAAAGGAGGCAGTTACGAGATATGATGGAGATGTTTAAGATAATGAAGGGTATAAACAAAATAAGTGAAGAAGAATTGTTCAGCCCAATAGAGAGTGATCGGACCAGAGGCCATAGCCAGAGAGTAAAGAAGAGGAGAGTTAAGATGGTAATAACGCAGTGGTCTTTCACTCGGAGAGTAGTTAATGCATGGACGGTCTCCCTGGAAAGGTAGTGGCAGCATGAACAGTAATTAAGTTTATATTGGAATTAGATCGGTACCTGGAAGTGTTAGAGATAGAAGGGATATTTGCAGGATTTTTAGGTAGCTCGAGTATGAATGGGTGAGTGTGTGCATCTGTATGGAGTGTCTTGTCTGTGGGGTCTCGTGAAGCAGTAGTGTGTCGTTGATATTGCATGTTTCTCACCCAAGAACTGCCTTTGCCCCCCACCCTGAAGAAAGCTAAAATAAATAAATAAATTGCTTTTTTATTTTTTATTTACATAATTAAAATAAACATATTTCCCCATTATATTTTACCACCTTGGCATATTACTGAGCATGTCATATTGTCTCATCCATATTCCTCCCTTCATTCCCCCAATGAAATTGCGTCATTGTAACGGATAAAATTGGTCTGGTATTGATGTGGCGCAGGCAGGATGGGCCGAATGGCCTCCTGGATGTCGTTTCCTTGTGTATCCTTGTGCACCAACCCTGTGTGGGGTATCGTGTTCTATGACCTCTCCAGACATATTACCTGTAATAAAGACTTTTGCCAGGCAGTGCTATATAATACACATTTACATAGAGAAAATTGCTATCCTCCCTGACCCCGAATCCCCAGGTAATATTTTTTTACCACCTAAAACCTTCCTGTGCACACCCCGAGTACAATCACCAGTTCTCAACTCATTCCGTCCCACCCCCTAAATGCTTCCCCCTCAGCTCACCCTCTAAAACCTCTCCCAACAATCCACACATTCAAACCTTCACCTGCACCACACACAATCAAACCTTCCCCAACCCCCCACATACTCAAACTTTAAGCCTCATCCCACTCTGCCAAAGCCTCTCCTTGTCCTCGCAAAGGTCCCCTCATCCTACACCATCCTAATGCCCCCCCATGTCTAACCATGTGGACCTCAAACATCCGGGGCCTCCATTCTATCCTGGACAGATCCCTCAATCCAGGCTGCTGCGAATAAACCAGACATCATTTGTTTAACAGAATCATTCTTTCCATCGGACGCCTCCAACTCCTTCGTGTATCTCCCTGGCTATTGTCTCCTCTGGTTTGATCAACATAAATCCCATCCTAATGACAGAATTGTGCGGTATGTCTAAACCTCAATTTCTCCCTCTCCGTGTTCTGCTCTTACACCTCCCAAACCCCGGGACTACCTCTGGCTGTAATTTCTGCTCTGATCCTACATCATGTTTGGCTGTGTGTTGTGCCATCCTCCTAACAGTGATGACTCCATCTACATCTCTCTCTCTCTCTCTCAGATGGCATGGACCAACTCTTATTCACTCATTCCAACTCTGTCTTCCTCATATGTGATGATTTCAAATGTTACCATGTTAATTGGCTGGGTGTTGGTACCTCTCTCACCAACCATGGCACTTCTGTAAAGGACTTCTGGACTTCATGGGACTGACTCAATCAGTAAATTTTCCCACGCGGATTTCTCCCAAAGCAAAATCTCCCCTTCTAGATTTGTTGATGACCCACTTCCCCCACCCATGTATCTTGCTCGTTTTCTGCCATAGTTGGCTCATCTGATCATATGCTTGTGAATGTCAACATCTCTCTGGTCATTCTCACAGAACAGCCTCAGTGCCAGTGAGTCTGCCAGTTCACTCAGGCAAACTTGTAAAGACTGCAAGCGGGCATCAAGACTGCAAGCGGGCATCTCTCTTCAGGACTGGTCTCCTAAATCTACCACCCCTGATATTAATTCAGCCTAGGAATTCTTCCACAGAAGCCTGCTCTCTCTTATGCACAGATTCATCCCATGTAGTCTTCAGTTATCATACCCATGCTTCCGCTCTTGGTATTCTGAATCCTGTGGTAAGGCAGTTGCTTTAAATCAACTTGCATTCTCCTCCTGGAAGGCAAGTCAAACCGAAGGCAACCTCAGATCATTCAACACATCCCACAACAAGTATGTGTCTACTCTCAGGAGAGCCATAAAACAACATCTACCCAAACTCAAGAATGAGCTTTCAAACTTATATCCCTCCTCTACAATCTGGTGGAACCTTGTCAAGTTTGGCTGGTGTATGCTTCCCTTCCACCCCTTTCCTCACTTCAAATGGTACAACAGCCAACCCCACCCATGAGAAGGCAAAATACCTCAATTCTGTGTTTGCTTCAAAATCTTGTGTCTCCAACACCTCTTTCTCTCTGTACCCACCATTCCGAGTTGTACCCAACTGCTCATGAATTCTCCCTCTCCGAGTACTGCTCTTACACCTCCCAAACCGTACCTCTGGCTTTGACTTCCCCTCTGCTCCATACTTAACCTGAGAAGTAAGAAAAGTTTCCGGAAACCCTTGACTCTCTGCAACTGGACTGGACAAGATCAGCTCACATGTCCTCAACACCTGCTCTGCTGATGTTGCACTTCGTGACTCTCAGCCCTTTTCACCCTGTCATTCATCGTAAGTCATCTTTCATCTGCTTGAAAATCCACCAACATAACAGAATTACAAGAAAAGGTGCAAAAATGGATCCCCTAAACTACAGACCAATCAGCTTACTTCCAATCATCAGAAAGGTCATGGAATCCATCATTGCAGTTGACATAAAATCATTCTTTTTCACCAACAATATCATCCCAGATCATCAATTTGGATTCAGACCTGGTCATTCTACCTTGGACATGCTGTTTCTCCTCTCCCAACAATGGTGTAAGCACTCAATATCAGACCTAAGACCAGGGCCACTTCCCTGGACATATCTCGAACTGTCGATACAATCTGGCATCTTGCCTTGCTCTCCAAACTCTATGGAATCCAAGGCCAACTCCACTCTTGGATGACTGACTTCCTCCACTCTTGTAGCCGATGTGTGGCTCTCAATGGAGTCCTTTCTTCTCCTCTCCCTGTCAAGGCTGGAGTACCCCTAGGCAGTGTTACTGGCCCATCCTATTCCTCACATTCATCAATTATCTCACTGATTTTGGAAATCTCCTCTTTATCTCTTTGCCGATGACTCCACTTTCTGCCATGACATCCCTCATCCTTTTGACAGATAGGCAGCAGCCTCTTCCCTCTCCTGAGACCTCGACAAAATCACAAATTGGTCAAACACCTGGAACATGTCTTTCATTCCTGAGAAATCCTTCTCTCTCTCTCTCTCTCTCTCTCTCTCTCTCTCTCTCTCTCTCTCTCTCTCTCTCTCTCTCTCTCTCTCTCCCTCTCTCTCTCTCTCTCTCTCTCTCTCTCTCTCTCTCTCTCTCTCTCTCTCTCTCTCTCTCTCTCTCTCTCTCTCTCTCTCTCTCTCTCTCTCTCTCTCTCTCTCTCTCTCTCTCTCTCTCTCTCTCTCTCTCTCTCTCTCTCTCTCTCTCTCTCTCTCTCTCTCTCTCTCTCTCTCTCTCTCTCTCTCTCTCTCTCCAAAAGGACAGTTCCGCAAGCCCTCTTGACGAGGTTCAGTCACTCAACCTCTTGGGTCTCACAATCAGCCATGATCTCACTTGGGCAACCCTCATTTCAAAGCTGGCTTCCAAAGCCAGATGGTGACTGGGCATCTTCAGTCATGCAAAGTCCTTCCTTGGCACACCTGAGTTCCTATCCATCCACAAGGCTTTCATCTGCAGCTCGATGGAGCACTACTGTCCCCTCTGGGCTGGCTCCCCTGACTCACAACTTTCTCAGCTTGATACCATGGAAACCAAGGCTTTCAAGTTCATTAGAATCTCTCAGGGTGAAGCTGAGTTGATGGGCCTATCACTTCGCTATCACAGCCAGTTTGGTGGTTTCTCAGACTTCTTCCACCTTATTTCTGGTCTTGCACCCTCTGCCCTCTCCATGGTCTGTCCCCCCCCCCCAAGTATCTGCAGGACACACATGGTGCACCAACAAACCCTCCTAGTGAAACTGCCTAAATCCAAAACCATTGCTCACCTCCACTCATTTATTTCTCTCTTTTTCCACCTTCCACACTCTCTTCGATCTCATGCTTTCCTCCCAGTCTTCAAAACAGCTGTTCACCACCATCTCAGGTCATCCCCCCTTCAAAGCCATGATCTTTTCTACACCCATTAAACCAATACCACCACTCCCAAAATTTGACTTATGTAGCCATTTTGTCCACTCTTTACATTCTTCCCTACCCCTCCTCGTTACCTGCAACCCTTGTTTGTCCACCTTCGTCTGCTTTCTCCCTCTGCCTTGTTATTGGTGTGTTTCTTCAACTTCAACTGTTTTTCAACTCAACCCTTTTCAACTTCAACTCAACCCTTTTCTTCAACTGTTCCCTTTGTTATTATGTGTCCTGGTCTGTTCTGGGTCCGAGCTCTTCCACGAACCTAGACCATATATATATATATATATATATATATATATATATATATATATATATATATATATATATATATATATATATATATATATATATATATATATATATATATATATATATATATATATATATATATATATGTCAAACAAACAGATAAACAAGCAGACACTTCCCCAATTACATATGCAGTAGTATCATGTCATATTTATGTTACAGGCTGCTCACCCTGCAAGTAAGTTGATCAGTCTTCGAGTAATTTAGACCTTAAGGGAATGAAATACACAAAGAAACTTCGAATATTTGGCAAGTCAGGATTTATAGCATGAATGGCAGTGCAACTGCCTAAGTTGCAAGTTTTCCATCATGATATTGACAAAATATGATCTCACCACAACCTGTAATAGCAGCATTTCATGGGCAAGGCATTATTCCATCACAACATACACAGCTTTTCAGAGTGGATTTTTAAAGCCGGGTGTCCAATCTGCTCGTATTCGCTTGACGGATCCAATGGTGCCTTTCGAAAGAGTCGGCCATTTTGCACCAGTGCCCAGGTCCAAATTCATACCGAGACCACAACTGGGAGGAAATGACAAATCATCCAGTGCATATCCTGTCTTGCACCGCTTCAGCAGCACCTGAACTTTACACCAGAAGATGGATGAAACAAACAAACATGAAAGCAGCGAGAAGGCCATCTGCCTTATAGAAGTGAAAATTGAGTTGCAACTGCGGTTAATCCACTTACAGGTCAATGGCCAGACACTTTGTAGGTCACGGTAAACAGAGCAACTGAGCAAACAATGCATTTACTGTATGCAGAATGTACAGACAGGCATTATCACAAAGTTAGTTATCCATACAGCAGCCTTAAGGTTTTACTGTTGTTGAGACACAAGTTAATATCAATAAATATTTGTGTTTTCACATCTGTGAATGCCAACATTGTTAATCATCAGCAAAATATTAAGAATGCAATAGGGCAGAAAATGCTCTTTGTACAGTAATCTTGGTATGTACATCATTGTTGGCATAAATTCAGGGGACAATGAAATACTATCTGAGCAGCTCTAAGTTTGCTGACATGAACATTGCATCATCAGCAAAATGATATCAACAATGTTGAAAGCCAATATCGCGTGCATACATGAGTGGTGTTGTAACTTGGACTAGAGGACTTGTGATACAATGGATTTTATAAACATTCAAATGGTACGATCTGTAAATAATTTAATCACATGCGATACCATTAGTGTACCGTTAGACAAACATAACCTCCGTGTCCACCTTGGGTGGTGGAGGTAACAAAAAATGATGATGTAATGCACCACTATACAATAGCCTTTGACATTTTACATTTTTATTCTCTGATGCATTATGAAATAAAAACTTTGTGTTCAATGCAAATACAACTTGATGAAAAATAAAATCGTATTCGAATAATGTAACCAAATTTATACACAGTATACGTTGACACAAATTACTCGCAAGTGTGGCCACCTTTTTCCTTAAAAACCCTTCATATTCTTATCGGGACACTTTCAAATAATGTTGTCATAAACTCTTGGGGAACAGTGTTGCATGCCTCTTCCTTGACCTTCCAAAGGTTATCCAAGTTGTTGGGATTCTTTTTTTACTTTTTCGTTCTCCCTATAGTCCCACACAACTTTGATGATATTGAGATCTGGGCTTTAAATGGCCATTGCATGTGTTAAAGAACTCCAGCTTCCTCTTTCTTTTGCAAATAAGTTTTATATATTCCAGCTGAGTGTTTTTCAATCATTATCTTGCTGAAGTTTGGACCTATAAGTCTTACAGCACTGGGGATAGCCTGGTGGGTTAAGAATTTGTTTGTAACTTGCTGCAGTCAATCAAGCATGAATGTTTAGCAATTTTCCAACACCATGTGAGGATACGCACCCCCAAACATGAATCGAACCTCCTCCATTCTTAGTTGTTGGTTTCAAGCAAGGCTCTTCATAAGCTTCCGTTTTTCATCATCTTAGACATTGTCTTCAATTCAATCCAAACAACTGAAACTTTGACTGGTCTGTCCAATGAACCTTTGCCCATTGTTCCATAGTCCAATTTCTGCGTTTTGTGCATATATTAGTCTTGTTCCCCTTCTGAACAGATACTTTTTTTCTGCAACACATCCTTTAAGTCCTGATTTCAAAAGTGACCATTGTACTGTTGATGGATTTATGACACATGAGCCTTCTGCCAGTTCTTTGGTCAAATCAATGTTATTTCTATTCTTTCAATTCTTTAAGGATATTTGGTATATTGAAGTTCCAATCATGTACAGCCTTTTTGGCTGCTGGTTGCATCATTGGTTAGGGGCGCAGCTATGCCGCTGATGCAGTGCCCCTATTACCAGTCCACTGGTGCTCATTTTGCCAACCTCGGAAGGATGACAGGCTGAGTCAGCCCCCTGCTGTGAAATCAGCAGTCAACGGGGCTCAAACTCAGGACCCTAGGATCCCAAGCCACCATCCTAACTGCTAAGCCAATTCCAGGCTTCTAATATTGTTATGGCTGTGGAAATTTGCAATGCACCAGAAAGGTCCTCAGGTTAGATATATCGATAACTTCATGTGTAGTTAGTCCACACCCGTTGTTTAGAGGGAATATGTGTGACTCATCCGGGCTGCGACGCTTTGAGTTAGCCATTTTTCTTTCCTGTCGTTATTTTGGAACAACCACGCCATCTCAACAACCACGCCATCTCAACAACCACGCCATCTCAACAACCACGCCATCTCAACAACCACGCCATCTCAACAACCACGCCATCCACACCACAATGCCACTAAAGGAGCAACGAAACCAGCCCCACCCCAATTTCTCCTCCGGTAAACAAGTTTGATGGTTGGAAAGCAACTCCCGCCCCAATTTCTATGGAATGTTCCTCCCCCCACCCATGAGCCGCGAAGGGCAGGGCGGGCGCAGGAGAAATGAAAGGGCAAGAGGAGCGCCTGGAAAAGAGCACGGATAGCAGAGACTTGGGGCAGTCGTGTGGAAGTCTTGGTCGTCGTGGTCTTGGTTCTGGTCCAAGTGTGTCGTGGTCTAAGTCTTCGTCTTAGACAGACTTGGGGCAGTCGGGTGGAAGTCTTGTCCTAGTGGTCGTGGGGAGAAGGCGTCACGACCTGCCCACCGTTGCAAGGCCCGAGATCAGGCGCGGCTGTCCTAGTGGCCGTGGGGAGAAGGCGTCACGACCTGCCCACCATTGCAAGGCCCGAGATCAGGCGCGGCTACGCTAGTTGCCGTGGGGACAAGACGTCGCAACCTGCCCACCGTCGCGCCACGAGGGTGCGGGTAAGACCCTTTGGTCTCGTGGGCCTTTTCGGTCATCCACGGCCACGACCATAAAGCCCACGACCACGACCCACGGACCCCATCTACCCCCTTGCCTGTGAGGGAGGTCTTTCTTTGTTTTTGTATGCATGCTGTGGCGCCATGTCCTGCCAAGTAGAAACTGTGTAAGTGCTTGTAAATAATAATTATAGTAGGTCGTATTGCTTTTGCATTCTCTTTGTTGCTTGTATATTGCATGATTCCTTGCTTGTGTTGTGTGTGCAATATGTGCTTTGTAATAAATGTGCTTGTGTGAAATGTATCCCGTTTGTCGTCTCTTTCCCCATTGAAAGTGCCATCTTGCATCACGTGAGGGATTGGTAGTGGGTTTAGACACCCAGTAAATAATCTGAACCGTCGAGGTCGGTGATAACTCCTCTCGGTTATCCCTGCAGCACGGAACGAGCCGCTTAAGCGGTTCGTGCCCGGGGTCGACCTGCGGCGTGGTACAACTCCTCGGTACGCTACCCGCGCGAGTACTTGGGTATATCGACATTCGGCGATTCACCCTATTTCGCGCGGGTAGAATGCGGACTGGGTTGTGGTGAGGTTAAACCCCCACCCGTGGCTAGCTCCTTGGCGGTAGTTCCAAGAGGGTCACGACTGAATTGTCCGTTCCGGTGGGCGACGCATCGCGATTTGAGTTACGTGGCCGATCGCACGCCGGGCGGGCGGAATTCGGAACAATATTTAAGTGTTGCTCATCTTTGCTAGACAGCTTTTTGGGTTTTCCAGTCCTGAGTTTGTCAAATACAGATGACGTTTATCTGCACTTGTTTATTGTGCTTCAGATACCACACTTTGAAAATCGAGTGGTTCGACCTGTATCACTCAATGTTTTCCCTTCTTTTTGCAGAAACTCAATTATATGGAGATCTACTGCTAAAATTTTAGTCATATTGGTTTAAGCTAACAGTTAATCCTGATAGATCTGTATTCTACAGTATGAAAAGTGGCCTTTTAGGTTTATGGATTTGTCCAGAGGAAAACCTGATATTCATGATGAGGAACACGATCCTAATATGGTTGAGGAGGAAGATTATCTCAATAAGGTGGAGGGGGTTGATGTGTGGGAAAGCTTCTGGAGACAAGCGACCACAATGTACTCAGCACAACTCCATTGTTGAGAGGTGACGTTCGAGATAGTGGTATCAGGCTATTTAATTTTAGAACGAAAAACGTTGAGGGTGTGAGAAGTGATTTGGGAGCTTTTGATTAGGTCAAGTTAACGAGTGGATGGTCTACATCAGAGAAATGGCAAACATCAAGGAGCAAATGTGTAGGATGTAGAGCAGGCAAATTCTAGTGAGGTGTAAAGCCACAGGCAGAAGGAGACCAGGATGGTTCAGCACAGATGTACGTCTTGTAATTAGGGATAAGCAGAAAGCAATCAATCAGTACAAACTAAGAGGACTAGAGTCTGTCTCACATTAGTATATGTGGTAGGAAACAGGAACTAGTTAAGAAAATAACTCGGCAGGCCAAAACAAAACATGAAAATGAAATATCCAAGAATATTATATATAAGAGCAAGGCATTATTTAAGTATATGAGGGGTTAAAGAAATGATTAAGAGGAGTGTGGGCCTATTTAGGAATAGCACAGGAGAATTGGTGGATGATGTAGGTGAGATGGCAGGCTTACTAAATGTCAGCTTTTTTGCTTCTGCATTTGCACGGGAAGAGTCAGGGGAACTTACAATCGCAGAGAGTATCTATAGACCAGGAGCCCAGAAGGTTTATTCAAGTGAAAAGCGCCGGAACATTTGACCTCATGGGCTGATGGAGTCATCCACCGCCATCACAAAAATGCATTTCTGCCGGGTCTGACCCGTGGCTTTCCCCCCCGAAATCACTCAATTGGTGACGCCATCACCGAAAAACCGAATTTCCTCAATATCTAGCAAACTATGCATGATAATATAACAAATAAGGTGTCCATACCAATGTTTTAATGGTCAATCATTACCCTGATGCTATGCATATTGCTAGAAAATGTATAATTTACCACGTAAATGCATGGTTCATCCACTAAATTAGTGACGCCGTTACCGAAACCTCACTATCTGAAAAACTGTGTGTGATAATATCACAAATAAGGTGTCTATACCGATATTTTTATGTTCAATCATCACCCTGGCACCTGTGTTATTACTGAGAAATGTATAGTAGCCTACCTGCTCATTAAGTGTCGCCATTACCGACCAATGATAAATGGAAAACTTGCAAATGTGCAGTTCACATAATTAACTTGATGTCCTCGGCATTACAAGTCATCTCTATCACTTTCGTCACTCTCGTCACTGTCCTCGCTCCAAGCATTATCTGACACTTCCTCATCCACTGAATTATCTTCCACGCCATCCCAATCATCCTCATGTGGGCCTGTGAGGGACTCTGGAACTGAACTTCCTGGATATCATTCTGGTTCAAAGCAGTTTTGAGACAACTTCCATTCATAGTCTGTTGGACTCGCTCCACCAGTTGGATCTGTCTGATCAACTCTATTCCAGATTCTTGCCACATAGTGCACCCTATTCATATGATTACCAAGTGTCTTGGCACACGGGGGAAGAGAGGCACAGTTTATCTTCTTTATTCTGGCAAGGGGCTCCTTTTTGTCACCACCACCCATTCACATGGATGCCTTGTATCTGGCTTCATTCATGTCAGAGGTTTTGAAGCCATACAGCATGCAGACAAAGGATGCAACAGCTTGGACGTCTACCTCCTCAGCTGTTAGAGATCGCATGAGTTGCATCTGACTCTATCTGCTGGAAGGGCTTCACTTTGCCTTTTCTGTTGAAACACGACATGAAATCACAACCAGTCAAGGCATGAAGGCCGATTAGTGCTTCAGTGATACCAATCTGTTTCTTCTCAAGAATGTCAGCTAGTTTAGTGACATCAATGTACCTTCGGTGGTTGTCAGATCCATAGTCCATGATAATGTTGATCCCTTCCGACCTTCCAGAAAGCCAAAGCAGAATGATGAAGACGTCCGTATCAGTGGACCATACTAGAATGTTACCAGTGTAAATGTTGTTTGCGTGAAAGGCAATGAGTGTGTCAGCTTCTTCATGTCGACATTGGAGGTGATTCATTTCCTCTATTTGCAGTAAATCATCCTCGTTCTTCATCTCCATACACACACCACCATGTGAAACATAGTGTTTTTCTTCAAAAAATTGAACCATATTGGAGCTTCTTCCATTCCTCCATTACAAACCGGGCAAACTCTTCCTTGAATGATCCACTTTTGAGTAACTCTGTGCCACTCTGTCGCTGAGCCTGGTCAGTTCCAGTAATGATGAATGATTGAGGAGTACTTGAACGACGCAGGTTTCGCTCGGTATCTTTCATTGATGGTGACTGGTACTTGGGTTGTTTGAACCATGTGTTTGCAACGACGAGCTGATTCTCCAGACAGAACTTCAGCATTCGCTCCACTGGCTCATTTTGGAAACCAAGTCTGTGCTTTCCTACAATCCCTGGTGCTCCTCCTCCTCCTACAATTTTTGCATTGCAGTCTCCCATAATGTAGTAAGACCCATGTTTACTCGAAGGATAGGTTATTGAGAGATTTGCGAAAGAGCAATTTTGTGCAGAACGGGGCTCAGAAAGCATTGTGTCGATGCAGATACGTGGACCGGAGGTGCTAATTCCAGGGTAGACATGCTTCCTCCAGGGACATAAGAATGGTGTATATTAACTGTCATAACCTGAAAACATTCATGCACACAATTAAATGAATAAATATTAGCAGTTAGTAAAAAATGTATATAAATTTTGTGCATTTACCTATGAGGTGTCTTGGAGCATTTTGCCCACTGACTGCCTTCACTCCTTACATGCATCGACGCATACGCATACAATCCTCTGGCAGTGCTGAGGTTGCGGTGGGAAGAGCTACTCTCTGGGAGATCCCACAGGAGCTGGATCATCAGGGTCCCCCTCCCTCCATGATGGCCAGAGCTGTGGCTCCTGAGAAGAAGAAGAAGAAGAAGAAGAAGAAGAAGAAGAAGAAGAAGAAGAAGAAGAAGAAGAAGAAGAAGAACAAGGAGAAGAGGAAGAATAAAAAGGAAGCATAAGAAGAAGAAAGCCAATTTAAAAAGGCTTCAATGGTGAGCTGCATGACGTCATCTTTCTCTCATGAAGGATTTCCTGATAGCAGGAGATGTCATGAAAGACAATCCTCCTGGCAGCACTGCTGTGCTCCTAATCCTCATCGAGTAGTTGCAGAATGTACACTCCTGTGTCAAAGTGCGCCATGACCTCGTGCAAGACCTTAGTGGCGAGGACCCTCTCATCTGGAGCCTCTTCTGCAGCAGTGCCATAGTTCTTCTCTGCAGCACGATGCTCATCAACCTCCTGTGGCCCCTCATTAGTTAATTGCTCTCTGTGAGACTGCAGCAGTGCAACTACATCCTCCACATCGACTCTGTTGAATCCTACTCAGTTGGCCATCTCTACGATGTCGTTTTTGACTGCTCACACCTCTTCTATGAATCCGACTAAATTTTTGATGATGTCCTGCCGTACCTTCTGCCAAACACTGTCCAAAGTTCTCAGTGACTTCCTGAAAAGACTTATCAATGTCAATGATGGCCTTCATGATATGATAAGCTTTCCACCAGTCCCACATGGATTGCTTTCCTTGCCCATAAGTTTCAGTTACCACGGTACACAATTCTTGAAGGTGATAATTTTGAAGCCAGGAAATGGAGCCAGGAAATGAATAGATGCTTTAATTTTTGCTTTATTCTTTGCAATTGTCCTCACATACGACTCTCATAAACCAAATTCATATCCAGCAGCAGTGGCACCAACACCTAAGAACCCTCTCCTGCAGTCTCCCAGTGGAGGCTGGAATTCCCCAAGGCAGTGGCTTGGGCTGAGTCTTGCTCCTCTTCTATGTCGATGACCTCTCCGATGCTGTGGGAAATCATCTCGTCCGTTTGGCACATGACTCCACATTGTGTCAAACAAACCCTGTCCAAGCTGCTCAGCAGGCTTCAGTTGCATCACTCTCCACTGATATAGAACTTATTACGGTAGATGCTGTTCTGAAAACATCTTTCAATCCTGAGAAATTTCACTGTTTCACTCTATTGTTCCAGACTGATCGTCAAACTAAACCATTTGTTTACTTCCATGGTCAGTCACTGGATGAGTTCAGTTTCTTGAATTAATTGGCCTTACCATAAGCCATAAGCTCTCCTGGCTAAAGCGCAAAGCACAGCTGGCTTCCAAAGCCAGCAACAGATAAGGTCCTGAGTTCAAATCCTGCTTGGCTGTTGAATTAATACCAGGTGGGGTTGACTAAGCCTGTCATCCTTCTGAGATCGGCAAAATGAGTACCAACTTGCTGGGATGATTCAGCCATTCAAGTGTCCTATGTTGGAGTGGTGACCCATCCAGGATTGTGCCCAATAGCCCAGGAGAGTGCTTTGGCAGCAATGATGCTCTGCACAGAGGCTGGTCCAAATGGATGGATGGAACAGATGGGGCATCCTCCATTGATCCAAGTCTTTTTGTGATAAATCAGAGCTAATCACTCCAAAAGGCCTTTGTCCATTGCTCAATATTGCTCTTCCAGAATCACATCTGTCTCTCTTGGATTTTGTGGAATTTAAAACACTTTATATTGGAATCTTTTGTGATGAGGCCAGATCACAAGGTTTGTTGCTTTCACATCGCAGGCATGTCATTGGTCTCTGTTGTTTTTTTTTTTTTTACGATGGTATCTCTTCTACAAATTTGCTCCCTCTGCTCTCTGTCCTCAACCCTCCCCATCATGAACTCCAGGATTCAGGTGTTCTTCCAGTTAACCCCCTTCTGGTTAAACTTCAAAAATCCAAGCTAATTGCACACCTCAAATCCTTTGTTCCTTGCTTCTCTTGTCCATGGAACTGCCTTCCAGAGGCCATTTTTTGGTATACAAGGTCAAGGCTAGTAGAAGAGCTAGAACACTGAACGGATCAGGATGCAACAGATCAAAAAGAACAGGAGAGAGGGGGGAAACACCAACGGCAGTGTTGAAGGACAAATGAGGGAGACTGAAAAAATAATGAGTGTGGGGAGG
Organism: Eptatretus burgeri; assembly: GCF_056783735.1. NCBI lineage: Eukaryota > Metazoa > Chordata > Myxini > Myxiniformes > Myxinidae > Eptatretus > Eptatretus burgeri. Next base: position 85,136,367 of record NC_140961.1, on the reverse strand, counting down.
GATGAGAGTTAGAATCGTTAACAGGGAGGATGCATGGGGTGGACAAGATGGAAACAGAAGCAAATTCTCAGGAAGGAAAAAAATGGAAATTTTGGAGAAAGGTGGGATTGGATGGGGGGGTGGAGAGAATTAATGGGTGGAGAAAAGATCATGGTTTTGGATGAGTGATGCTCTGAGACAGTGGTGAACAGCTCTGTTGAAGACTTGGAGCGAAGAATGAGATTGAAGAGAATGTGGATGTTGGTTCTACAGCAGGGACAAAACAGGAACAATTGAGTGGAGGTGAGTGATTCTGGATTTTCGGACTTTCACCATCAGGGGGTTGATGGTGGACCATGTGCACCCTGCAGAAACCTGGGGGGGAGAGCATTAAAATTGCAGCGGGTCCAAGACCAGAAAGGAGGCGATAGAGGACAGAAACCACCAATCTGTCTGTGATAGGAAAGTGATAGGCCCACCGACTCAGCATTAAGGTGGAGTGACCTGGTCTGAATCTGAATTTATGATCTGAGATAGGACCATTGGAGAAAATTAAGTGTCCACCACCTCATATTATTTCTGTTCTTTCCCATTCTTCCATCCAGGGCTTCAAGCAGGCACTGCACTGCACATAATATCATTCCCCATCTTGACCAATGATCTTCATTACCCCCATTCACCTTCCATGCATGTATGAGATTTTAACTCATTTTACTGATTCCACGTAAACGAACTATGACTGATTAAAATGACTTTTTAAGCTTGCTATTGAAAACGGCAAATTATAAGACATCCAAAAAGATTGATATGGCATGCAGACATGAATAGTTCATGGCCTGACATAGGCCCACAAGTAGAAAAATTAAATAACATTGAATGTTCATTCTCAAGGTTAAAATGTGAAAAAAGCTTTCAAGCAGGTATAATGAAATTCAGAGCTGCTTCACAGAGATGTAGAAAAATGAAAAGTTTTTGTGAAATTGCTTCTTTTTTAAGGCCCCAAACTTTTTGTATGATCCTCCAAAGAAGTTTTGACCTTGGAAGCTCCATTGAAAAGTTAACTTGAGACATTAAACATTCCCTTTGTGTGGCAAAATGATTTGCTGGCCAAGAACGACGAGGACAAAAATGCTTGGTATTAAAATCACCCCTTGATCCTATATATATATATATATATATATATATATATATATATATATATATATATATATATATATATATATATATATATATATATATATATATATATATATATATATATATATATATATATATATATATATATAACCTTTGGTTACATAAAGAGTAAATACAATCTATTTATTATGTGTCCATCGGGAGGGGGAGGGAAGCGAAAGAAGTGGCTGAAGGATGGCATTCACCTTTGAGCGTTTCAGAAAGAAATATTATTTTAAGCACAGCTTTTTTTTTTCATATAATAGGATCACCAGGCTGTATTGCCAGATTCATTGGCATTGTGGTTGGAATATCTGCTCAATTGGGGTTGGAATATTTTTTGTTGTAGCTGCTGACAAACACCACCACCCAAATGTTTAACCACCGAAACCGTAAAGCGTACGACCCTGACACTTCAAAGCGTACACCATATCCATGGCAGTAACAGTCTTTTGCTTGGCATGCTCCGTGTAGGTAACAGCATCGTGGCTAACATTTTCCAGGAACACCTTGAGAACTCCACGGGTTTATTCGGAGATGAGACCCGAGATGCGTTTCACCCCACCACGGCAGGCAACTCATCATCAGCACTTCGATTCCGACATGGGCCAAATCATACCAAAGACTTAAAAAATGGCATGTGCTGCTTCCTCGGTTGATGTTCAGTATTTAGAGGATAGAGCAGGGACAAACCCTGGGCCTTCCCTGTGTGTTGGCATTCCATGGAGAGGTGGGGTGGGGAGGAGGAGGAAATATTTCTCCTTAATCGGCCTGCTGACTGCAGAGATAAAAGCGACATCACAAGAAGCCATCACTCACACCCATAATGCTCCAGGAAGTTATGTCACTTCCCCTAAGGTCACCATCTGTGTTTGCTGTCCAGTGTCCAGTGTTGTCGAATATTCCCAACTGCGTGTGTGTGTGTGTGTGTGTGTGTGTGTGTGTGTGTGTGTGTGTGTGTGTGTGTGTGTGTGTGTGTGTGTGTGTGTGTGTGTGTGTGTGTGTATCACTTGTGTATCAGCTCCTCCATAAGTGTTAAACACTGTAAAAAAAATTTTTTTAAAGATTCCAAACTAAACTGCTCTTGTTTGCTGGGCTCCAAGACCTTTTTTCCATAGCTCCATGGAGTACTACTCTCCCCTATGGGCTGGTGCCCCAGCATCCCATCTGTCACTCCTCGAATATGTAGATATAAACCTATCACCATTGTTGGAATCTCTGATGATGCGGCCCAAAACATGACGGTTGTTGCTCTCACATCGCAGACAGGTAGGTGGCCCCTCGTTATATTGACTCTAAGTTTTTATATCAAATACATTTCCACAAATGAATCAAGTGCAATAAAATCGAATTAATTCCAGTCATCATTTTAATTCGTTTATTTCAAAGTGATGGCAATGATGTTTAGACAAGGGAGGTCGAAGATTATGAAGTTCGTTTTCACTTGGGAAGTTGTGCGAAAATGGCTAAGGTTAACCATCATGTTTCATTATTCTGTGACGCTATTGTAGTTATCACATGAATGATGTCCAGCAACAAATCTTATTGTTCTTAAAATGGCATGTAAGGAGAGGAGGAACAACAGGATGCCACAAAGGAAGCACACTTGCTTTGAATTTGCAGAGCCAGGGTTAAATTCCAGACCTGATTATAAACGTGGATTAGTAAATATTTTGCACGTATATCATTGTGTAACTACAACGGCACGCGGTAGAGCACAAACCTCTGCCAGACTGAACAGTTTACATTTTGTATCCCACTGACAGGCTGGATCTGCATCCAAATAATGTATGGATCGATATGAACCAAAATCGAATCGGCTTGTTCTTGTCATCAAACCAACTCATCCACCTAGTTTCATCTGAATCCATCCATAACGTTTTGAAACATCATGCTCTGTATCGTTTATGGCCCGATCTCTCTCAATTGTCACGAATTCTTCTTATCTTCTTCTCCTCCTCTTCCCTTTATAAGGGGTGAGGTCTAATGGTACCAAGCTTCTGCCCTGCCTCGACAACGATACTCCCACGCTTCCCAATGTCCCCAGCCAACTACAGTGGCCTGCAAAGGTATTCACCCCTGACCAATAATGCCACATTTAGAGGAATTGTGAATTATGTAGAAACTTTTTTTCCAAATGAACTTTTTTATATCATAACTGAAGAGATCAAACTACAACTCTATTCGTTGAACTCTACAACTCTACACACTGTTATAGTTGAAGGAGGTTACATGTCAGGAATACCTGGAAAAAATAATGTGCTTATCAAAATTCACTGGATGCAAAAGTATTCAGCCCCTTTAGGTCAATACTTGGTGGAAGCACATTTTGCAGCAATGATTGCGATGAGTCTTTTCGGGTAGATCTGTACCAGCTTTGCAGAGTGAGATCGTGAAACCTTTACCAATTCTCCACGTGAAAATTGCTCTAATTCTGCCAAGTTTGATGGGGGGGTCAGCGATGGACTGCAACCTTCAAGTCTCGCCAAAATGCTCAATTGGGTTCAAGTCAGGACTTTGACAGGGCCACTCAAGAACATTTATTACTTGCAAAATCGAAGATTTTTCAAGTATATTGGTCAGTCGATTTTGTTATTCTGTCTGTCTGTTTGTCGCTGACAGGTCACAATTTTAAAGCGATCTTCACAAAACTTAATGACATGGTAGAGTTTGTCATAAGGAAGAAGCCTCTTGTTTTTGAGGTCAAAAGGTCAACATAGGCCAAAGGTCAACAACTTAGGTGAGATTTCTAAAATCCTCAATTTTCATCCGATTGACTTTAAATTTGAAGAGTATATATATATATATATATATATATATATATATATATATATATATATATATATATATATATATATATATATATATATATATATATATATATATAAATATATATTTATATTTATATATAAATATATATTTATATATATATATTTATATATAAAAGGTCAACATGGGCCCCAAGGTCAACAACTAAGGTGGTATTTATAAAATCCTCAATTTTCATTGAATTGACTTCAAATTTGAAGAGGATTTATATTTCAGGTCACTGAATTCAAGCACCAATTATTTTGGAGGTCAACATCGACCAAAATGTCAGCACAGGCCGAGTTTCTAAAATTGTCAATTTTCATCTGATTCACTTGAAATTTGAAGAGGAGTTGCAAATTTAGACACTGAATTCAACCACCAATGATTTTTTTTCGGTCAATATATATATATATATATATATATATATATATATATATATATATATATATATATATATATATGTATATATATATATATATATATATATATATATATATATATATATATATATATATATATATTTCAGGTCACTGAATTCATCCAACCTATTATTTTTGAGGTCAACATGGACCAAAAGGTCAACATAGGCCCCAAGGTCAACAACTAAGGTGGTATTTATAAAATCCTCAATTTTCATTGAATTGACTTCAAATTTGAAGAGGATTTATATTTCAGGTCACTGAATTCAAGCACCAATTATTTTGGAGGTCAACATCGACCAAAATGTCAGCACAGGCCAAGTTTCTAAAATTGTCAATTTTCATCTGATTCACTTGAAATTTGAAGAGGAGTTGCAAATTTAGACACTGAATTCAACCACCAATGATTTTTTTTCGGTCAAATTTGTTTTATCGATTTTGCAAGTATCGTGCTATGCACATCATCTTCTTGTTTTCTTCTTATTCAGGCACTGCAGCGAGGCTTTAGCTTTGTGCTTCAGATCATTATCCTGCTGAAATGTGAATCTCCCACCCAGTTTCAGATTCATGAGGGAGCAGATTGGTGAGCTTATGAGCTTGACAGGGAGATTAGTAAAAAGCTGGCTGAAGTGGGCTGGACACTTGGTGTGGAGGGAGGAAGAGGTTTTGACTCAAGCAGGTTTTCATCGAGGATTCTCCTGTACTTTGCACCGTCCATTGTCCCTTATATCCTGACAAACTTTCCAGTCCCCGCTGATGAAAAGAAGCTCCCATAACACGATGCTGCCAACACCATGTTTGACAGTAGGGATGGTGCTGACTGGGTGATGTTCATTGATATCCTTACACCAAACGTACGCTTTGAATTTCGACCAAAACGTTCAATTTTTGTCTCGTCTGACCACAAAACCTTTCTCTACATGTTTTCAGTATCATTAAGATGCTTTTTCCAAACTCTGTATGAGATTTTCCATTGGTCTTTTTCAGGAATGGCTTTTTTCTTTCCACCTGACCATATATGCCAGCATTGTGAAGGGAACAGGAAGGATATTGTTGATTGATGATCACTGACTCCAATCTCTGACATAGAGCCTTGCAGATCTTCAGCCATTGTTGGATTTACAGTGACATCCCAAACCAGTTTCCTGGTTGCACAGCTGCTGAGTTTGGATGGGTGACCTGATCTGAGTCGAGTCTGGATGGTATGATAGTCTTCCACTTCTTAATGATGAATTTCACCAAACTCAAAGGGATAATAGTGACTTTGAAATCTTCTTATAACCCTATTCTGAACGGTGCTTCTCCAACACTTTATGTCTGACCTCTTTGAAAAGATCCTTGGTCTTCATGTTGTACTAGTTGGTTGAGCAAGAGAGTTTCATCTTAAAACACGTTAGATAAGTGGGGGATCTTAATTTTAAGTTAAACCACTGATTACATATGGGTCAAACCTATTAGTTATTTTGTAACTTTTCAAACAAATAATTTGCACCTGCAGTGATTTAGGGTTAATGAGGTAAAGGGTTTGAATACTTGTGCAACTGAATAATCTGATTTTCTCGGTTAATCGAACTTGTTCACATTTTCTCTCCATTTTTTTAACTTCATCACTTTGGATTAATTTCCGAAGATTCTACCTATTAAGTTTGATTTGAAATCATTATGAAATAAACTCAGTTGGCATCAAAATGTGAGAACTTTGGAGAGTGGTGAAGACTTTTGCAAGTCACTGTATCTCCACTTTACAACCACCCCCACGTTATTGATATCACTCCTCACACAATCCTCCTATCTCAACCACGATCTACCTCTTTTCCTCCTCCCTTTCTCCTTCAACCTATACAGTCTCTTTGCCATTCTCTCTTCCTGCATCCACACCAAGTGCCCGGCCCACTAAAGCCGGCTTTTTACTAATTACCTTGTCAAGGTCATCTGCACACCAATCTGCTCCCTCAGTTCATCCATCTTCCTTCTATCCACCCTCTTCACTACCACTATCCTCCTCACCAAAATACCTGCAACCTTGCTTAGTTGTTCATGCATTCTTGCAACCTCTGTTGTTGTCCCTGTCAGTGCCACCGTTTGAGACCATAAATGTAGGATGGCATCACACAAGACACCAAAAGTTTCCTTTTCAATTTTCTTGATATTTTTCTTTCTGCCATTACTACATTCATCCTCCTCCATGTATTCACACCCACTTGAATCCTCCTCCGCCCCTCTTCCTCCGACATACCATCCCCGGTCACAGTTCCTCTCAGATACTCAAACCTATTTCCCTGCCTAATCTCCTTCCCCTCTAAACTGATATTCATTTATTTTCTCTGCTGCCCGACCCACACCACCTCAGTCCTCTCGTACTCTTCTTCAGTCCATGTTTCCAGAATGCCTCCTTCCACTCCTCCAGTACTTCCTGCATGTCCTGCCCACTCTCCACCACAACAGCCTGATTGTCCACATACAACATTCTCCCCAGAATACCATTCATATTTACCCTCCTGCTTACCAGCTCCATCACCATGATAAACGTGAGTGAGCTGAGAGAGCTTTAAAAATGCTAGTATTGGGATCGGATCATTATTAATCCATCCATCGTTCAAATCCATCCCCAATGTTTTGAAATAACATGCTATGTATCGTGTTTGGCCCTATCTCTCAATGATGAAGAATCACTTGAAAAAATTATATTATCTGCATCTGAATTCGGATCTTCACCAAAATCTCACCAGTTTGTCCAAGTCACACACCCAACCTGTCCACCAAGTTTCATCCGATTCCATCGACAACTTTTTGAGATATCCTGCTCACAGATAAATAGACGGACAGACGGGGTGAAAACATAACCTCCATCCACCTCCGGTGGTGCAGGTATCGGTGGGAAAGACAACAAGGTGCGCCATTCCTCAGATGAACATTAACCCTGGTGTTACGTATGCCAGTAAAAGTCGGTGAACGTTCAAGATCCCACGTTATCTTTTGTGAAAAAATAGGCAAATTATCATGGACATCCTGAACAAATTATAAATTCCTTCAAAGCAAAGGTAAACCACCCAGTGTAATTGTTAAGCTGGGGCTGCTTCTCACAAAACTGGACCTGCCTCTTGATATGAAGAGAGAAAGGAGAGGAAAGGCGAGGTGAGGAAAGGAAAGGAGAGGAGTGGATAGGAAGGGAGAAGTGTGGAGAGGAGTGGAAAGGAGAGGCGAGGAGAGTAGAGAAGAGGGGAGGAAAGGAAAGGCGAGGAAAGGAGAGGAGAGGCAAGGAGAGGAGAAGAGAGGAGAGGAAAGGAAAGGAGACATACGGTAAAGCCTGCAATAATCAACACGAAATGCAAATTTATTTTGGGAAAAAGATAAACTGAGAAATAGTGGTATATAATAATTTACATTTGCAGAACAAATTTCAAGAAAGCAGATAAAATAAAATAAAAATTCAAAGACGAGATTATATTTTTGTAAAAAATGGTGTTTAGTAAAATTCTGTGTTGTGTTGAAAAGATACTCATCTCTGGCTTCCTCCCATGGCACAATGCCTGTGGGAGTTTTATCATTGCCAATCCGTCTCTTCTGACATTTGTAAACAAATGTTTCGACACCAGTCCAATGTTTCGACACACAAACTTTAAAAAGAACTTCACAGGTACCCGCAAACACCTTTGTATCGATCACTTGATGAATGCAGATTGCTTGATTTCAGTTATAGCATGTTAGTACACACTAGACTGGCGGGATATCCTTGGGGGGGGGGGGGTGCACTCGCCTTTGAGCTGTCCAGCCTGGGTTGGAATTTCGACACAATTATAAACTATCACCATGATGTCTTGCATGAACGGCTGATGCATCAACGTGTGAGCCATCAATCGGAAGGACATGATACTGGAGGACCCGTCTGCCAACACTGACTGTAGGTGGATGCTGAAGATCTGACAGTGGATTTCACGAGGAGTAGGCGAGTTATCGACTGCATGCTGAACAAATTCCAAATTCCTGTCCAAATCAACGACAGTTGAACGTCAGGCTTGGCCAGCCAGTTTGTGAAATCTTTAGCCAAATATTATGTTCCTTGACCCACCCCACAAGAAAGTGTGAATAATTGTGTTATTGTAGTAGTATCAGTAGTGTCTGGTTGGTAAAACTAGTTATTTTGCATTATTTTGTGGTAATGTGAACACGTTATTGTGGAAATTTGGCAAAAGCTTTCCATTTTTAGCTCAACGAGACACTTGTCAGGTGAGCTTATGTGATCGAGCAGTGTCCGTAGGTGAGTGAGTGAGTCACTTGGTGACAAACTTCATATCTCATGCCTAACGAAGATGTATCGACCGCATTGAAATCTGCACTCGCTCATTAAAGTAGTCGAGGGGGGTTTGTTTTTTTTACAACCCCCCCCCTCCACCCCGCCCCCCACCCCCAAAAAAACATAGGTATGTGCTCTCTTCTCCGAAACTACATGCACTATTTGATGAAACTTGACCACAACCTTCATCACTCGTGTTCCACCAAAGTTTGTTCAAGGCATCAAAAAAAATCAGGGTCTGTGGGGGTCTGTGAGGGGTTTGAGCCCCCACCAAATAGGTATTTACTCTTTTCTCCGAAACTACACACACTATATCGATGAAACTTGACCACAACCTTCATCACTCATGTTGTACCAAAGTTTGTTCAAGGCATTAACAAAAATCAGGGTCTGTGGGAGTCTGTGGGGGGTTTGAGCCCCCCTAAATAGGTATTTGCTTTCTTGTTCGAAACTACACACATGATTTCAATGAAACATGATCACAACATTCATAACCCTTGATGTACAAAAGTTTGTTCATGGCATTTTAAATATGTCAGGGTTTCAGGGGGTCTGAGGGGGGTCAAGGCCCCACAAAATATGTATTTCCACTCTTCTCCGAAACTACACACACTATTTCGATAAAACTTGACCACAACCTTCATCATGCGTAATGTACCAAAGTTTGTCGCATTAAAAAAAAAGTCAGCTTCAAAGAGGTCTGTGGGAGGTTTGAGCCCCACCCCCCCCCCCAAATAGGTATTTGCTCTCTTCTCCAAAACTACACACAATTTTAATGAAACTTGATGTACCAAAGTTTGTTCACGGCATTAAAAATAATCAGGGTCTGAGGGGGGTATGCGGGGTTGGGGGGGGGGGTTGAGTGAGTGTTGCTGCTGATCCAGGTGAGCTTCAAGATGTGCGATCCTATTTTTCATGAACTATTCACACTCAAACAAATTTTAATCCCATTCTTTCTTTCAACTCCAAACAATAAGAGACTTTAAAAATGGCATAGGAATGCGAACGGGGGAGGCGGGGGGGGGGGGTTAGGCTTTTCGCGCATGCGACGTGTGTGTTTTCAGTGACTCACTTCTGCTGATGTGGACCATTTTATCATGCTGTTACTTTGGCAACAGCTCTAAGTCAAAGAGTCTTTTTAACATAATTTTCAGGATTAAAATGAAAGAGTGCGATTTCAAAAATTGTTAACCATGAACCCAAAGCATATACGTAGTCTCCATCACGGAAGTCTCCTTGGTACATCTCGCTCCAACGTAAATAATAGCTGTCACAAGATTTGGGTATTTTCACGTCACGAAGATCTCCTTTCTCGAAGAGTTGGTAGCTTGAGCTCTGTTGGTAATGAAGCACAGCATCGTCTTTCCAATTGCAGACGTCCATTAAATAACTTGCAAAGTCTGCCATGTTCACAGGAAGCATTCCCGCAAGGTCAGAAATCTATTCACTGGTCCTGATCCATTGGGGGTTTTGGTAGAACGCTCCCATCTACCGTTTTGTAGTACGGGCATCCCGCAAGATCTCAGTCCTTTGTGCAAGCTGAGAAAGTTCTCCAACTCCTTTGTTGTGCAGAGGCACAGCCCTTTCTCTCAGGTACTTTTCTAAGTATTTTCGGCTCCTTTTAGAACCTTTGTGAGTCATTTTCGGTAACAATCCTCATCTCGCACATACGATGCATGGATACATCATGCCCGAATCAACATTGCTGCAATTGGGTTACGTGCACGTACCTCGTGCATTAATGGGGCGGATTGCGTCATTTTGAGTCTCTCGTATTGCGTATTGTGAAACTTCGAAAACAGCAAAACGAACCTTTTTAAACCAATTTGTTCAAAAACGTTTCACAGAAGAAAAAAAATAATCTCTGAATGCACTGTATTACATCATCGGCAAGTATGAACTGGAGGTATGTGGAGTGAGTCGTCAGTCTTCAATTTTGTGCCTTTTGTCTGTTGTTTCCATTGTTCGTTTTCAACAAGATATGTACTCGATGAACTCTATCGCATTGTGTTGTGAAAACATAAATCCACAATATAGGAATTTAAAATATACATTCTTGATGTTGAATACAATGAAAGGCATGTTGGTGAAGATTATTGGAACATTTACAGATATTTAATAAAGTGAGGAACCACCCAAAATGGTTACGGGGAGGTACAGAGCTCAACCACAATGGTTATGGGCTAGTACAGAACACATCATAAAATGGTTACGGGCAGGCAGGGAGCACCACCTAAATTGTTTACAGGCAGGGACAGAGCACCACCTAAATTGTTTACAGGCAGGGACAGAGCACCACCTAAATTGTTTACAGGCAGGGAGAGAGCACCACCTAAATTGTTTACAGGCAGGGACAGAGCACCACCTAAATTGTTTACAGGCAGGGAGAGAGCACCACCTAAATTGTTTACAGGCAGGGAGAGAGCACCACCTAAATTGTTTACAGGCAGGGAGAGAGCACCACCTAAATTGTTTACAGGCAGGGACAGAGCACCACCTAAATTGTTTACAGGCAGGGAGAGAGCACCACCTGAAATGGTTACGGGGAGGTACAGAACTCAACCACAATGGTTATGGGCTAGTACAGAACACATCATAAAATGGTTACGGGCAGGCAGGGAGCACCACCTAAATTGTTTACAGGCAGGGAGAGAGCACCACCTAAATTGTTTACAGGCAGGGAGAGAGCACCACCTAAATTGTTTACAGGCAGGGAGAGAGCACCACCTAAATTGTTTACAGGCAGGGAGAGAGCACCACCTAAATTGTTTACAGGCAGGGAGAGAGCACCACCTAAATTGTTTACAGGCAGGGACAGAGCACCACCTAAATTGTTTACAGGCAGGGAGAGAGCACCACCTGAAATTGTTTACAGGCAGGTACAGAGCACTCAACCACAATGGTTATGGGCTAGTACAGAACACATCATAAAATGGTTACGGGCAGGCAGGGAGCACCACCTAAATTGTTTACAGGCAGGGAGAGAGCACCACCTAAATTGTTTACAGGCAGGGAGAGAGCACCACCTAAAATGGTGACGGGGAGGTACAGAACTCAACCACAATGGTTATGGGCTAGTACAGAACACATCATAAAATGGTTACGGGCAGGCAGGGAGCACCACCTAAATTGTTTACAGGCAGGGAGAGAGCACCACCTAAATTGTTTACAGGAAGCGAGAGAGCACCACCTAAATTGTTTACAGGCAGGAAGAGAGCACCACCTAAATTGTTTACAGGCAGGTAGAGAGCACCACCGAAATTGTTTACAGGCAGGGAGAGAGCACCACCGAAATTGTTTACAGGCAGGGAGAGAGCACCACCTAAATTGTTCACAGGCAGGGAGAGAGTACCACCTAAATTGTTCACAGGCAGGGAGAGAGCACCACCTAAGTTGGTTACGGGCAGTCAGAGAGCACCACCGAAATTGGTTACGGGCAGGTAGAGAGCACCACCTAAATTGTTCACAGGCAGGTAGAGAGCACCACCTAAGTTGGTTACGGGCAGTCAGAGAGCACCATCCAAACTGAACAATTGGTAAGAGGGTTTGCATAAGGTCACCTCAACAAGTGGTGTTTGACATTTGATTTGATCAGAACTTTCTCGTTGTTGACCCTTTAAAGACTAAATCCCAAGTACGCACCCAAGGTGGTGGAAGCCAAGACAGTCGAAATACCGGACGAAGAGCACTCAATATGTAATACCAGATGGATATTTGAACATGTTATAAAGCTTAATCCACATCAGATAATTTATGACCTCAACTCTTTAATATCCATCAGAGATAAAATTGTTTGGAAAGGCAGAATGCAAACCCAGCGAACATACATGATCCATAAACGATTGGACTTGCCGTCGTAAATTATGGCAGCCAATTGTTGTGACCTTGAGTCGACGATAAACATTAAACGTCTGGGCGGCCATGCGGGGGCGCTGTGCTTGTTTAGTTATAAACAAGGGTCCTTCCATAGCTCGGATCATTCCTCACCCCTCGTGTCGCTACCCGCGGTCCGTCCATCTCACAGTCCGTCCCTACACGGCCCAGCTATGGCTGCCAAGCGGGACACGGCCACGGATCAGATGAAGCTCTGGAAGGACAGCAGCGGAAAATCGGTGCGTTCAGTTTGTCCGGCTCTGTGTCCACGTGATCCGTGCTCGTCGTTTCGATGCGACTGTCTGAAGCTTGCCTGCTGACAACACTGTGCACTGCCATGAAAGGGGGTCTACGTGTGGACGGTTCGAGGACGTGTCGCTACCATTGAGCAACGTGGGAAAACTGTTTGGGATGAACTTAGATGTGCGTTGGGTGTACGGGGATGTTGTCGATGGTGTTGAGAGGGACTGAGACGTGCAGTGACAGTAGCAGACAGTGATGAGACTGAAATAATAGGATCGATGTCTACCTGCCCAGAGACGGACACAGGATGGTTAAGGTATGCTAAAAGACTGGCAAGACAAGAAACTTGGACATGATGTGGGATTCTGTGTACGTCCATGTATGTGTACAGGAAATCGCAGATATATAGGTATGAAGGTGGCCACCTGATGAAAAAATGAGGGGCACTCAGGCAAGGGTCAAGTGAGCTTCCTTAGATCCCCCCCCCTTCTGGGGTGAAGTAGTAGCAGCACCCCTTGTGGGGGTCCGTGGGTGTATCCCACTGAAGCTATGAGGTTTTAAGTACAGTATTTAATGAGAAAGGCACTCGGGAGAGCGCATACCTCCGCCACGTAACCCCTGATCCATGAGAACATACCTGGCCCAATACATTTTTGAGATATCGTGCATGTAGTTTGTTGGGCCGATCTCTCAATGTTGAAGAATCAATTTAAAAAAAATTCTAGTACTTGGTTCTGGATTCGGATCTTTACCAAAATTGAATCGATTTGTCATCACACACCCAATATGTCCACCAAGTTTCGTCCGAATCCTTGCACAACTTTTTGAGATATCGTGCTACATATCTGTTTAACCCTATCTGTCAATGGTGAAGAATCACTTAAAAATTCTAGTAGTCGGATCCGAATCCTGATCTTCACCAAAATCTAATCCGTTCGTCCTCGTCGCACGGGCAACCTGTCCACAACTTTTTGAGATATCTTGTACACAGACAGAGAAACAGACAGAAAGGGGTAAAAACATGAATAACCTCCACCTTCGGTGGTGGAGGTTAATAATATAATGTTGTGTTGTATGTAAAAGTACCTGTACCTACAATGCCTTCAGACAGTATTCACACCTCTTGACTTTTGTCACATTTTGTTTTGTTCCAGCCAGAATTTAAGATGGATTAAATTTAATTGTTGTTCCATCGATTTATACAAAATACCCTGAAATAACAAAGTGAAAACATATTTTTTACATGTTGATTAAAAATTAAAAGCTGAAATGTCTTGCACTAATAGGTATTCAACCCCTGAGAAAATACTTTGTAGACACGCGTTTGGCAGCGATTTACAGTCCAGCTTCTTCTATGCATTTGCACCCACCTGAATTATCCTCCACACCTCTACCTCTCTCCTGCCATCCCCGATCACTACTCATCCTCAGATACTCAAACCGATTTCCCTGTCTGATCTCCTTCCGCTCTAACCTGATGTTCATTTACTTTCTCTGCTGCCCGACCCAACACCTCAGTCTTCTCCATTCTCCTTCCTGCTTACAAGCTCCATCACCATGATATACATACATATATATATATATATATATATATATATATATATATATATATATATATTTATATATACATATATGTATGTATGAGTGGACTGAGAGCGCTTCCCTGTCCAAACCGATGTTCACACTGAACCTCCTCAGACATCCCAGGACCAACCACAACTCTTCCATTCATTGCATTGTACACATCCCTTCCACCAGCCTGACTTCTGCTTCCTGCACTCCCATCCACCTCAGTTTCACCATCACCATCTCTCTCAGGACAGTGACGTAGGCCTTCTCCAGGTCCACAAATCCCAGTGCCATCTCACGTTGCACCTCCAACCTCTTCTCCACCAGCTCTCTCAGCATGAACCTCCCATCTGTCATCCTACTATCCTTTCTTCAACCCCTGATGCTCTTCGCCAATCTCCATCTCCACTCTCTTCCTTATCCTCCTGTCCAGAATCCTCTCCAGCACATTAATTACAGGACTTCACAGTGTAATACCCCTGTACTTCCCCAGATCTTGAATATCACCCTTCCACTTCCATATGGACACAATTAATCCTCTACTCCAATCCTCCGGAAATGAACTCTCTCTCTTTCTCAGACATACATTCAACAGTCTCTTCGTCCAACTGAATCTGACTTCTCCCACTGCAATTATCATCTCTGTACACACCACATCAATGCCAGGTGCTCTTCCGTTCTTCAACCTCAATACTGCTTTCTGGAACTCCTCCGTGATCTCCAACTAACTCCACTTTCCCCTCGATATAACATGGGAGCTCCACCTTGCCGTTGCTTCCTCCTGATTCAACAGCTCTTTGAAATATCCTTCCCACACCTTCAATACTGCCCCCCTCGAAAACTTTTGCCTCCCACCACTATCCTTCATCACCCCCCCCCCCCTCCACTTCATTTCCTTACCATCCTCATCTCTGTCACAAAGCAATTTATACAGTACCTTTAGAAGGTATTCACATCCCTTGACTTTGTCACATTTTGTGGTGTTACAGCCTGAATTTAAAATGGATTCACTTTAATTTTTTTTGTTGCACTGATCTACACAAGATACCCCATAACGACAAAGTGAAAACATGATTTTAGAAATTTTTACAAATCAATTGAAAATGAAAAGCCAAAATGTCTTGCATCAATAAGTATTCAAACCCCTGAGTCAATACTTTGTAGAAACACCTTAAGCAGTGATTACAGCTTCGATTCTTCTTGGGTATATCTGTATCAGCTTTGCACATCTGGATTTGAGGATTTTCTCCCATTCTTCCTTGCAGATTTGCTCAAGCTCTGTCAAGTTGGATGGGGAGTGTCGGTGAACAGCAATCTTCAAGTCTTTCCACAGGCTGGGCTTTGGCTGGGCTACTCAAGGACTTTCACATTATTGTGCTGAAGCCATTCCATTGTTGCTTTGGTTGTGTGTTTAGGGTCATTGTCCGACTGCAACATAAATCTTTGTCACAGTCTAAAGTCTTTTGCACTCTGATGCAGGTTTTCCACAAGGATTTGCCTCTACTTGGCTCCATTCATTGTTCAGTCTATCCTTACAAGTCTCCCTGTCCTTGCCACTGAAAAGCATCCCCTTAGCATGATGCTGTCACCACCATGCTTCATGTCAGTGATGTTGTTAGATGGGTGATGAGCTGTGCTCGGTTTCCACCAGATGTAGTGCTTTGCATTTTGGCCAAGGAGTTCAGTTTTTTTGGCTCATCAGACCACAGAATCATTTGCCTCTTGCTCTCAGTCTTTCACCTGCCTTTTTGCAAACTCCAGGAGTGCTTTCATGTGCCTTTTTCTCAGGATTGACTTCCGTATGGCCACTCTCCCATAAAGCCTAGGTTTGTGAAGTGCTGCAGAGATTGTTATCCTTCCGGGTAGGTTCTCCCATCTCAGCCAAGGAACTCTGTAGTTCTGTCAGATTGGTCATTGGGTTCTTGGTCACCTCCCTGACCAAGCTCCTTCTTCCCTAGTTGTTCAGTTTGGTCAGACGGCCACCTCTAGTAAGAGTCTGGGTAGTTCCATATTCTTTCCATTTCTTCATGATGGAGCTCACTGTGCCCTTGGGAACTCTCAACACTCTAGAAATTGTTTTATACCCTTCCCCAGATCTATACCTCCTCAAAATTATATCTCAGATTTCTACGGGTAGTAGAAAGGTGTGTTTCTTTCTAAATCATGTCCAATCAATTGAATTGGCCACAGGTGGATTCCAATCTAGTTGTAGAGACATCTCAAGGATGATCATAGGAAATTGGATGCACCTGAGCTCAATTTGGAGTGTCATAGCAAAGGTCCTTGAATACTTATTGACAAACGAATTTCATTTTTTCATTTTTAATTAATTTGTAAAAAATTCTAAAAACATGTTTTCACATTTTATCATTCTGGGATATTTTGTGTTGATTGGTGACAAAAAAAATTAAATTTAATCCATTTTAAATTCAGGCTGTAACACAACAAACTGTGACCAAAGTCAAGGGGTGTGAACACTTTCTGAAGGCACTGAATATGAATAGCCCTCCATGTTACAATGGTCTCTGATACTTTCTTTAATTTTATTATCTCTTACATGGAAGGTCTCAGAGCTTACACTGTTTATCATGTTCATAGTCCAAACATCGACATCTGTCGTCTTATCTTCATGGCAGTGGAGCTAACAACAGGAATTGCACCACGTCAGCATTTATGGAGGGCATTTGAGATTGAAAAGAAAATCTGAATAAGTAAATTATAAGTATGCAATTTCAGTTGAATTTGTAAGTCACAAATTTTAAAGGATGCTTGTTGCTCATGAGTCTAAAAAATAATTTTTCTGCCTGCTGTTCCACGAACATATACAGTAGACTAAAATACACCTGCCCTTTTCATCAAATCTCTTTCTATTTACATAATCGGTTTTCATCTTGGTCTGCATACATTGACCCTGTGGCCACAGGTTCCAGATACTCTCACGACTGGTGCTGGTGTGCCAGTAGGAGGCAAGCTTGATGTGCTGACTGCAGGGCCCCGGGGCCCTCTGCTTGTCCAGGATGTGGTTTTCACCGACGAGTTGGCCCATTTTGATCGAGAACGTATCCCTGAACGTGTGGTGCACGCAAAGGGTGCAGGTATTGAGGGGATTGGGGAAAAGGATAGGTTGTATGGTGAGAGTGGGTAAGTAGAAATGTTTCAATGATCGGAATTCATATTAGGAATTGACAATCTACAAAATAAAAGGAGCTCGGTCTCGGCGTGTCTGCCTGTGTCTTTTCGTTCCTGCCTTCCTGCCTGTCTGCCAGCGTGCGTCCATCCGGCCATCAACAATTGACCTATAGGGAATACCACTAATCAAACAAACAGTATGCTATAGTTGAGTAAGGTGGGGATAGATGGGCCAGTTTCAAACAGTGTTATATATATATGGGCTGGTTTAAAACAAAATGATGTCATTGAGTAAGGTCGGGATAGATGGGCCGGTTTCAAACAGAATGCTGTAGTTGAGTAAGGTGTGGATAGATGGGCCGGTTCAAAACAGAATGCTTTAGTACAGCGGATAAGCACAATAATTGTGCATTTTATGAGAAAAGCATGAATTTTCTGACATAGTTAGTGAATACCATAAGGTTTATTTTCAGATGTGGAGGGAAGTCAGATTTGACCTCTGAGGACCCTGAGAGGTCAAATCCAAGATGGCCACCAGTCCACCGGGTCTAATGTTCAAACACGTTTAATTTTGGAACTAAACAGTGTAAAAAAAAAAAAACATTTAAGGTGTTATTTCCAACTAAGTTTGGAATGGCCATTCGTTTGGTGATACTTTTGAGATCGCCAGGAGCCAAGGAAATGCATTTCGATCAAGGTCAAGGTCAAATTATGTTAAAAACTTTTGGACATTCTTTTGGTTAAGACAATGAATTGGACCTATGCAATATAGTGAAACTTTGCTTCCATTTTGACACTATAGGGATAATAATACAAAAAAATTAGCAGAATTGTCCCATGCTGCTAGTCTATGTAAAACTTTATTAATAACAATGATGATGATGGCAATGGTAGTGATCAAAATCTAACAGCCTCCAGAACAGAAGTGCTGTGCAGTGCACTTGAGCGCAGCTTTGGCACATTTTCACCGTCCAGTGCATCCTTTCTCACAGCGACAGCGGATCAATTCATGGCACGATTTTGATGCTTCAGGAAGAGTAGTCCAAAGCGGCTGCCACCCAATTGTTTTCTTTGTCCAGCCTCAGTCAGATGGCTCTGGCATCTCTGGATCCAGGACCAATGTCTGGTTCCAACAGTTGGCCTGGTAGCAAGTGCGCTTGATGTGCTGTTTGAGTGCTGCCTGGGTTGGAGGAATGTTTTCTAGTGTTCTAGACTTCTTTGTGAAGAGCTGTTTCCTGGCATGATTCAATTCCGTGCTCTCACTGCTTCGGTTGTACATCGGCACCCCAAATCGCTCGAGCAGTCACATCGATCCTTCACTGACCTCACTTGGCATCCATAGGAGTTCATTGAAAACATCATTCACCTCTGGGAAAGACTTCCAACTTTCCCAGGCAGTCTTCTTTCCTCTGTCAGCGAATGCAGATACAGTGTCATACCCGGTGAAAGCGTGAAGGACTGGGAGAGTCAGAAACTGTGTTGGATTCATTGTGGCAACCATTTCGTGAACAGCTATGTAACAAAAGCTTGACCTGACACCAAAGGCAACCCACAGCTCATTAGGAGCTGTCTTGCTGAATGAAGCTGCAGCCAGTACTACCACATCAGTATCAACGGTACGTATGGTCACCTTCTTACACCCCTTTGCACAGCATCTTCCACATGCAGAAGTAGATGAATGTCGGCCTCCTCCTGCGAACATGGGGCAAGGCAGGCCAAGTATGACTCAGCTGGAGAGCAAAGGACTCCACTTCCATCTGTTCCATACAGTTCCTTGTCCTCTGCCAGAGGGAGATGAACAACTACACGTGACAGGAAAGCAAACAATTCGGTTTTGTTATCATCCCATCGAAAGAAGTCCTTCCAGTTCTTTGGCATCACAGTCGAAGGAGCCACTCTTTCCCTGGTGCCCTTTCCCCTCTTCTGTCTTGTTGAGGCTTTGAGGCTGGCGGGTAGGTACACATCCCAGACAAGGTCGATGCGGCTGCGTTTCTCAAGTTAAGCAGAGATGTATGGTGCAAACACTCTTTCTCAATACTCTTGAAATATTCTTGATGTTCCCGGATTTAGCATTTGAACTACAGCTGCACTATCAATAATTGTTGCATCAGCCACAGGCGCACTATTCTTTTCGAGCAGATCTGATTCCAGGCAGCAAAGTAGATTTGATTTAACCCCAATCCGAATTTTCCCTCCAGTTGACAGAGCTGGCGGGGCTGCCTGGTTTTCATGGGAGAAGAAATTGTCCATGTCTCCTTCTCGTGTTTGACAGGAGATGTACAGCCTCGAAAAGAGACCACAGTCACTCTTCAGTGCTGTGAGCTGTGCCTTCTGTTTTGACTTAATCTTGACCGGTGGCCTACTGAACAGTGGCAACTTGTTCTTTGGAAGTGTTTGTGTGATAAGTGTTGTACACTGTTCCAGCCTTTCTCTCACAAACTTGGTGTACTGCTCCTCACCAAGAGTCTCGATCCTTCTCACAGTTTCAGCCACTTGGGTGTCCATGATGTCCCTTGTGACAAGCGCTATACAATATTCACACTGTCACTGAATTCAAAATTGATCGATTTGAACAAAGTTCAAGGGTCAGTCACATCCGTTGGACACGTGTTGTGCCAGGCAACAGGTGGTGGCTGGCTTGCTGCAAATGTGAAATTTTAATGATCACAACGTTTCACCTTTTTGTTCTTCCATGATATAGCCTGTCAGTGCTGTCACTTCGGCATATCAGTACAAATATTAACTAAGACAGTCGGTCGAGTGCATACCTCTGCCACTTAATGCCTGATCCACGCGAACTATATCGTTTTTGGCCCTATCACTCAATGGTGAAGAATCACTTTTGAAATTAAATAATTCTCGTATCCAGATCGGAATTCGGATGTTCACCAAAATCAGATCAATTTGTCCTTGCAAAACACTCAAGGTGTCCACCAAGTTTCGTCCGGATCCGTCAACAACTTTTTGACATTTTGTGCTATATATCGTTTTTTGCCCTTTTTCTCAATGGTGAAGAATCACTTTAAAAATTCTAGTCGTCGGATACTGATCCAGATCTTCACCAAAATTGAATCAATTATTCCTTTTTAAACACCCAATGTGTCCACCAATTTTCATCCGAATCCATCCACAACATTTTGAAATCCTGTGCACAAACAAACAAACACAGAAAGGGGTGAAAACATATCCTCCTTCACCTTCAGTGGTGAAGGTAATTAAACGTTTCGCTTTTATAAGTTTCTTCAGCCATTTCGTGGACTGCTTGGTGAAGCCACTTGGTGCATGTTCTTCAAGTTTCAATTGTGATACCCCAGTTCTGTCCCAGAGGTAGGAGGGAAAAACATATTATGTGATCACAATGAGAAAAAAGCTTTTCAGTTCCCGCAAATTTTCTGGAACTGGAATATCAAAGTTTTAGCAGATGTGCCACCGGATTACTTTACAAACTTTGTTGTGTCGTTGTATGTACAGCTGTTCTGATATGAGTTTGTTTTTGTGTGTGTGTGTGTGTGTGTGTGTATGTGTGTGTGTGTTCGGTCATTAAGCATAACATATCATTCTCTTTGCTAACGCAACCTTCATCCTCTCTCTCTCTCTCTCTCTCTCTCTCTCTCTCTCTCTCTCTCTCTCTCTCTCTCTCTCTCTCTCTCTCTCTCTCTCTCTCTCTCTCTCTCTCTCTCTCTCTCTCTCTCTCTCTCTCTCTCTCTCTCTCTCTCTCTCTCTCTCTCTCTCTCTCTCTCGCCAGCTTTGAATGCCAATAATTTTGTCCTTTCAAGTCTGTAGAAGCCTTCAGGAGTCTGACCTCAATTTCCTTAAAAGGACTCGCTGATTTCAATTTGTCCTGGATTTTGGCAATTTTCACTGTGATAAGACACCGCACATATCTTTGCAACAAATGGCACAACCTGACCAATGTGCTGGGATAGCAATATTGCTGTGCAGTACACTACCACAAATTGATATGATTGATTATTCTCAATATCCTGATTAATTTAAATAATCAGACGACATATGGGGGCAATAACGTTTTAGGACCTTTTGCTCTGCAACAGCGAACTAAGTGTACTTCTGTTTTGATTGGGCACATCATGATATTTGTGTAATTCCTATGACGCTTCTTGATCCGAGTTGAGGACTCGATTTCTTCTTTAATTTGCAACTTGCTGTTTGTTACCTGTGCCACCGAAGGTGGACAGAGCTTATGTTTTCACCCTTGGTTGTCTGTTTGTCCCAATCCTGAGAATACTGACATGGAATAGAATGATAAACTTACCAATGATAAACTCCATCCACAACTTTGCGATGTTCATTGTAAAAGGTGAATACTGCAACTATAACATCAGTCAGCAGTCCTGATGAGGATTTTCCTGTGACCATAACTGGCTATGATTTGAATTGAAGAGCAGTCTCATCCTCGTAATGGATTTCATTGACATTTGACTCTTTTGAAGCTTCTTGGAACTTTCATTATTAACATATGGCCCCTCGGGCAACTTTCGAATAAGGGTCTTTCTACCATGCTCTTTGCTTCCCCTGTTAACCCTCCCCAAGCCCACCTCTTTCCATGTTTCCTGTTTTCCTTCCTGTGAGTTTGCTTCTGCATCCATCTTGTCATCTCCTGTGCTTGTTCTTCCTCACATCCCTCATCTTTGAAGTCTCTATATTTTGTACCTCTCCCCTGTTGTGTGTTTCCCCTTCTCCTTTTTATGTTCGTCCTGATCCATTCTATGTTCTAACTCCTCCATGAGCCTTGATTCTGTATATTAAAAGAATAAAAGGTGACACTTGGGAAGAAACTCTTTTGATAATGACCTTTTTTTTGGCATCCACTTATCGAATTTTGACATGAGATTTTTCCAGGATTCTCGATCAGACATGCCATTGACTAAATCAATGCCACTCAAGCTGGTGTCCTTCTCGATGATGTCTCAAAGGGTTGTGAGTTGACGACCCCTTCTCCAGGATTCCTCAGGCCTCCAGAGGTGGAACTTTATTTGTAACTTCATATCACATCACATGACCAGCAAGGCGAAGGCAGCATTCCCTCACAATGGCAGAGATGGGCAACGAACCATACAGATCCCTGTTAGTGATATGGAAACTTTCAGAACTTTAAAAAGCAATCGGGTGTAGGTACTATCCGGTATCTTCTCCAATGTTTGGGTCAAGGTTTAGGATTCGCACTCATAGAGAAGGATCGACTCAACCTTAGTTTTGAAGACTCTCAGCTCACTCTGTCTGCGAATTGGAGATCTCCAAACTTTATAGAGGGTTTGAACTGCTGCTCAAGCCTGAGATTTTCTGCAGTCTAAGTCATGCTGCGTGTTGGTATAGGAGCCAATGTATTGTCATTCCATCCATCCATTGGGACCATCCTCTGTGCAGCGTGTTGGTGCTGCCGAAGCAGACTCCTTGGCTATTGGACACAATCCTGGATGGGTCGACACTTAGCCACAGAATTCCAGCATGCTGGCACTCATTTTGCCGACCTCGGAAGGATGACAGGCAGAGTCAACCGCACCTGATATTAGTTCAACAGCTGAGTGGCGTTTGAATTTAGGATCATAGGATCCCAAGCCCACCACACTAACCATGAGCCAACACCAGGCATATTTAGTCATTCACTCTCTGGATCAGACCTCTGGGAACAGTAAGGAGAGCACACTCAGCAGAAGGATTGCCCTGCATATGCCTAGTATTTTCAGCATTGAGTACAAGCCCAATATACCTAGCTGCAGTTTCAACCTTGTGAAGTAGATATTCAGCTTCGCTTCACATGGCTGAGAGGAGGGCTATGTCGTCAGCAAAGTCGAGGTCAGAAATGTGCGGGGCTGGATGTCTGCGACTTCTATGCCAGGAGAGTGTTAAACCATCCCAGTCCTTAATTTCCGTTCTTAGGGCAAAGTCCAAGGCAATGGTAACCAGGTAAGGAGCAAGTAGGTCACCTTGAAGAACTCTATTGTCGATTCAAAAAGTTGCAGTCTTTCCTTCAGACGTTAA
Organism: Eptatretus burgeri; assembly: GCF_056783735.1. Lineage (NCBI taxonomy): Eukaryota > Metazoa > Chordata > Myxini > Myxiniformes > Myxinidae > Eptatretus > Eptatretus burgeri. The sequence goes on along the minus strand of NC_140961.1, from coordinate 85,112,874 downwards.
TACGACTGCAGAGGTATCTTCACACATAATTTTTGTGGCCTTTGCAATCGACTCAGGGATGCCATATGCATGTAGAACTTGGAAAAGTTTATTCCTGTCAAGTGAGTCGAAGACTTTCCTGAAGTCTATGAAGATTGTTCCTTCCTCTTCTTTGAAATGTTCCCTCCATAATGCCTCTTACTCGTCCGCTCCCTCTTAGGATATATTTTGCCCAGTTTCTCTCCCTTTTCCGAATGATGTTCAACCTATTTATGTTTGTTCACTCTCCTCAACACTTCAGAATTCGTTACTTTTCTGTCCAGTTGATTTTCCCCCACACCCCTCCCCCCATTCTCCTCCAAACACACATTTCAAAGGTTCTTTTAAAGTTGGGTGTCCTCTTTCCGTAAAGGCAAAATGTCACATCAATACAAAACAACACTCCAAATCAAGATCTTTACGAGCCGCTTCCTAATTAACAACTGTCTCTTCTTACTGAATGCAGTTTTCCCATTGCTATCCTTGTTCTCATTTATTTGTTGCACATTCCATCTGCAGATCTTATGCTTCCAAAATACTTAAATTTTGCACATGTTCAAGTTATTTTCCTTTGACGAATATGTAAATATTTTTGGGCGATTTTTTTTTTATTTTTTTTGGAGATATGCAATACCGGTTTTGCGGATGTTCACCATCATTTCAAAGTTCATGTCTGTTGTTACTCGTCTATCTACTATATCTTGTCATTCCTCCTTTTGTACTTGCTACAAATGCTTTGTTATCCCCGAATCTGGGTGATGTTACCATTCGCCCCACCAAATTTAACACCATATTGTGTGTCATCAAACGCTTCTTTGATTACACTGAACAACAAAAGTTTTTTACTGGAGATGTGTAAAGTGATTTAGACTAATTTGGGTATGCTGATTTCAAAAATCATAACCGTTTTGCTGTATCACGTCAGGATTTTCAGTAACAGAAATATTCCCATTGCCTAGAAGTCAGGATTTCAATGAAATTTACAAAAATTCATTTATTCATTTATTTCATCATGAATGCTTCAAAATTATAGAAATTACAGAAAAACTCCACTAGAATGTGATTAAAAATGCTTTAGGCATTTGGCTTTGCGTTTGTGCTGCTCTGTATCAGTTTCACGATGCAGGAACCAGCAGAAATCGCCCATCATGTTCGGGTTGTGCCGCCCTTGGTAACGCGTCTCCATGAGTGAAATCTCTTGGTGGAATCGCTCGCCGTGCTCGTCCGAGACTGCTCCCAAGTTGTCAGGGAAGAAGTTCAGGTGCTGGTGTAGGAAATGGATTTTCAGGGACATCCTGGAGCCAAGTTTCCTGAAGGACTCCAGCAGCTGCTGCACTATTTCTTCATAGTTGTCCGCGCACTCGTTCCCCAAGAAGTTGTCCGTCACAGCTTTGAAGCTCCTCCACGCTGCCAGCTCTTTGGGGTTTAGAGTTGTCGGAAAAGTTTCATCCTTCATAATCTGTCGGATTTGCGGTCCAACAAAGACACCAGCCTTGATCTTGGCCTCCGACAAGGTGTTGCCAAACTTTTCCTTGAGGTATAAAAACCCACACCCATTCAGATCCATTGCCCGTACAAAACTTTTCATCAAGCCGAGCTTTATGTGGAGTGGTGGAAGGAAAACCTTGGCTGGGTCGACAAGGGCGACATGCTTCACGTTGTGTCGACCAGGTACATGCTCTTTTCGCTCTTCCCAATCTTTCTTCGTCCAGTGATTCTTGTCGTCTCTGCTATCCCAGAGACAAAGGAAGCACATGTATTTCGTGTAGCCTGACTGCAGCCCTAACAACAGCGCCACCACTTTCAAGTCTCCGCAGATGTGCCAGTTGAAGTCATTGTACTTGATGGAATCAAGCAGCTGCCGCATAGTCTCATAGGTCTCTGTCATGCCGAACGCGTGAGCCAGTGGGACTGATGGTTTCTCGTTGCCATTGTGGAGCAAAACAGCCTTCAAGCTGTTCTTCCAAGAGTCGATGAAGAGGCGCCAGTCTGCAGGATCGTGATCACACCCAAGTTCTTTCAACAGACCGTTGATGTCACTGCAGAATGTCATCGTGTCTTCCATCTCAAAGAACTCAGCCATGTCTCTGTGACGTGCTCTGAACAAGGATATCTTGGTGTTAGGTTCAAGTAGATTCCACTGCTGCAGCCTTGATCCAAGCAGCTCTGCCTTCGCCTTTGACAGCGAGAGATCTCTTACAAGATCATTTAAGTCTCCCTGGTTCAGAAGGTGTGATTCTTGAGTGTCGGGTTCAAAAGGTTCATCATCACCATCCTCTTCACCACTGCTTACAGCTATGTTCTGATCAGCTGGAGGTGTTGGAACGGGGTTCTCATCATCATGAGGCACAGGTTTACGAGCAGAGACGCAATCAGCGTACTTGATGTGACCTTTATTCTTCTTGTTGAAGCCGGCGATGCTTCTGCAGCAGAAATAACAATAATCATGATGATTCTGCGGCTCACGCCATATCATGGGCACCGCAAATGGCATGCTCGCGCGCTTGCCCACCAACCACTGAGTCAAGGTTGTGTGACAGCTTGTGCAGCAGATGTGTGGTGCCCAGCTCTGTTCTTGGTCCCCCACCTTACACCTGAAGTAGTGAAAGTAGGCGGCCTTCATTTTCACTGCTGTAGATATACTTCGCTGTTGATCTTTTTTGGTATACCCACCACAGACATAACAGAAGTTGTCAGGATGATTGGTACAGGAACGCCTACTCATCTTTATCTGAAAGAAAGAAATATAACACAAGTTAACAACAATTGTACGAAATAGACATGTTAAAGACATATGTAAATTTCATTGAAATCCTGACTTCTAGGCAATGGGAATATTTCTGTTCCTGAAAATCCTGACGTGATACAGCAAAACGGTTATGATTTTTGAAATCAGCGTACCCAAATTAGTCTTAATCACTTTACACATCTCCAGTAAAAAAAAATTTTTGAAATTTGTTGTTCCGTGTTATCGCTTCTGTATAGACATTGAAGAGAGCTGTTTGTAAACAATATACAATACCTTTGTCAAACTCTTCTTCCAATTACACATGGTTCCGACTCCCTGTTTGCCACTTTCACTGTTGCTCTTTGTCCCATGTGCAGATTTCTTTTGAGTCATCAATCTCTGCATTCTACTCCAATGTCCTTCCAGCACTGTCAGGAGCTTAATCCAGTCAACCCGATCAAATGCTTTTTCAAAATCTGCAAAACAAACATTTATTTCCTGTCCAAACTTTAAGTTGCGTTCACCCATTAATATCATCTTGCCATTTGCTTCTCTCATCCTTCTTCCTCCCTGGAATCCAAGCTGATATCGTTCGGCACCTTCCCATCGACTCTCTTTGTTGTCTGAACATCGGCATGCCTTTGGCTTCTTTGTTAGGCTGATCGTTATTTTCTGCATGAAATCTTCCGGACATTCTCTTAATCAGTAAATATTTTTACAAAATTTAATGAACGTTAACGTTGTGTTCTTTCCCATATTTTTAATCAACTCTACAGGTATTTCATAGATTCAATAAACTTTTCCAGTCTTCAACCATGTGTATCTGTCCAAAATTTTGTTACACGTCTCTCCAATTTGGATTTATCGTGTTTATTTCTGCAGGACTGATGAGACGTTACAAAATTATTTACGAATCTAGTGTTGTCTTAGCAGTTTGGGTGGTAGCTTGGGATCCTGAGTTCAAGCACCATTGGCCACTGAATTAACACCAGGGTGTTGACTCAGCCTGTCATCCTTCCGAGGTCGACAAAATGAGTACCAGTGTCGCAGCCAACATTGCTCCAAACAAAAGAAAGGGGTATCGACGGATTAAATAAATCCGGTATTGGTGTAGTGCAGGCATGGTGGGCCGAATGGCCTCCTCCTGCACCCTAATTCCTTGTAAATCCTTGTAAAGAATGCCACCTCCATTCCACTGCCATAGTGCAAGTGGTTTTACTTTATATTCTTCGGAAGAGTCCCAATCTCTTCAAATTTTGACCTGGTATGTGTTGTTGCTTCTCTTTTATCATGATGTTTGCCGTCAGCAGGACAAATTAGAGGCTCTCCAGTGTTTGCTTTTCGGCAAAGGCAACACTGATCCTAAGAAATGTTTATTTCAGGTGTCACTGTTCGAATTTGCTCAAATCATCGGCCACATAATTGATAAGTTCACCTTTTCTTTGACATTTCAATTTTCTCTTCATATCAAGATTTAGTTAGTGTCTGGTGCAAAGATATGAAACAAATGATTGGTGGACTCACTGTAGGCCCAATGTATATACTGAGTCCACATTGCTTCGAAGAACATGTTTTGTTCCAAGCAAATGTTTAACAGAGCAAATGAAGGGACTACAAGCTTGGGTAATGCTCATTTTGCTTATGCCAAGTTGAGACGACAATCACGAGCCTGCCTGTCGAAATGTGATGCAAGCGCGTTATTGTTGCTTGCAACAGAGATAGGACACCGTTCCTGGTTCGGAGGATGATTAGATGTTGAAATCATGTCAAGTAGCCTTGAACTTGACTCTGTGGTTAACCTCATCTAATCATATCTTATTACTTTCAAAATAAAAGTAAATTTCAGTCCGTTTGAACAAGAAGGCCATTAAAGGATTTTGGATGTCAACTGAAGAATATAATGGGATGGACAATTTGTGTTTGGCTTAAATCAACTAATTATCGTCGTGACATGATGTCAGTTAACAAACCAAGACTCAGACATAGATTTTAAAGGTAATTTCGCAACAAAATATTTCGTCAATTGAGAAAGCACAACTAGTTTAACTTTGTTGCATTGGTGTTTCTCTGCTCTGTGTCTGTCATGCTTGTACCATATCTTTAATCATCAATATAGTGTTTGTTAGTTTTAGTAATGAACCTTTTAAGTTATTTTTTTGCATTGCTTGGAATGTGTTCCAGATGAGGGACATGGAAACATGGATCTTGCACAGCAAGACAATGGTAATGGAGGTTAATGACCACTCGCATGCCTGTTGTGCTTCGCAGGAGCTTTCGGATACTTTGAGGTGACAGATGACATCACCTCCATCTGCAAAGCCAAGGTGTTTGAGCATGTTGGGAAACGCACACCCATTGCAATCCGTTGTTCCTCAGTCGGTGAGTGAAGCATGATTTATGAAGGAACATCATTATGAAAGTAATTTATCAAAATTGTGCAGTCGGCTTTTTATGGGGTACTGCAGAAGCCATCAATGGGTAATAATGTCTAATGTGTGAGCAATGGTCCATGACTCTTGCCATCTGAACAATAAAAGAAAACAGCGAGTTTATGCTTCATTACAGCCAATGCATTTTAACTTCATTGAATAACGACTCCACATCTACAACATGAAATCAGAAAATTTTATTGTTGAAAAATGAGTCATTCTCACCCCACAAGCTTCCTGATCCCTGACCCCACTCTTGCTCTTGCCATTGTAGGTTAAGGCCTTCCCGTGCCGGTCGATACTTTTGTTTCATTTAAAATAGCATGGAAAGGCTTAGCCAAGCAAAGAAAATAATGAGGCACAGCCAAAGGTGAATTGGAACTCAGGCCAGGAGGGATCTGTATTAAGCAGGGTAATAGTGAATGTGTAATGTAGTGTAATAGTGAATGGTATAATTGAGATAGAAACCTCATTTGTAATTGCAAAACTCTAAATTAGTATGTGAAGTAGTATATGCTGTGTAATGAAGGGTTTCATCCCACATACGAGTTCTGATTTTGAATGATTTTTCGAAGGAAGGTTTTCTTTAATTTATCTTAAGCAAACAATGAAAGCCAATTGTTATTGATCATAACCGAGCAGTTGGTGGAAGAAAACGGATAGATGAAAATGTAACAGCACAAATAAATACTGAGTTGGCAGAAAGAAAAAAAAAGACATTATTGGGAGATATCCAGGTATGGCTATGAAGAGCAGATCTGTGGGACCTGCCAGGTTTGACATGTTCATAGTATGCGTTCCCCATTAAAGCCCTGGCGGCAAGAGTAGGATGAAGCAGGTTCTTCGAGTTAGCAAAAAGTAGGGCAAACGAATAAAATTGTAACTTTTCAAGCAGACTACATGCGTTTGTTGGTTAATACAAACAACCCTATGATGATGAACAAAAATAGATCCTGCATGAAAGTGCATCGTGGACAAGATGGGAACAACATTACCAAGACCACCAAACTGTCTATGATGCAAAAAGACAAACCATTTGGCTTATTCTCTGATTGAAAGATGTAAATAATGTGCAGGATTGTGTGCTTGCAATATCAGGGAGCACCAGTGAGTTGTAAGGATTCTAGTATGCAGGTATCTTTCAAAGAAAGTTTTACATAATGGTGAGATCATGGCGTTCCATTTGCTGAACCTCCATTTTGGATTGATCAGCGCTTTCCTGGATAAGGCGAGGGAAGAACTATAGATGTCACCATGAGAAAATGAACATGTAAGTTTCCATTACAAGTGAGATCCATCCAAATAGCTATTGTTTATTGATTGAGTTTCAATTAAGAAAGTCTCTTTTCCAATAACATTTGGTGATGCTACTGATACAGCGTTCCTGTGCTTCAGATAGAATAGGGATTTGTAATCGAGTCAAGGTACCAACACTTGACTTATTTGCAATGCAACATGGTGTCTGATGTCCACAAGTCAATGCCAGCAGATTGAGCAACCAGATTAATATCCCTGCCTGCAAAGCAAGGGTTAAACAGATCAATTGCAGGAACGCTACATCTGAGCTAAAGTTTCAGTCCAAATGATGAAAGAAAAGACAGTTAAATTATAACTTTTGAGATGCTTTGTACTTGCAGGGGGTGAGTCTGGCTCAGCTGATACGGTTCGTGATCCTCGAGGCTTTGCCGTAAAGTTCTACACTGAAGAAGGAAATTGGGATCTCACTGGGAATAATACTCCAATCTTTTTCATTCGTGACCCCATGCTGGTAAATCTATTCCACTTGGCTCAAGGCACCAGATTGTGTGAATATAGTTATTTTTGAGGGGTGGGTGAGGATGGTTGATATGGGGGAAATATTGTGGCAGAATAATCTTACAGATATGGTAACTGACATGATTGGGAAATATTTCATCTTAATGAAGATTGTTCTCCAAAAGACCATTCCCACAAACATTTATTGCCTTATTCACAGTTTCCCTCCTTCATCCACACTCAGAAGAGGAACCCACAGTCTCATCTGAAGGACCCAGACATGTTCTGGGACTTCATAACCCTGCGCCCTGAGTCCCTGCACCAGGTGTGCCCCAAATCAACATTTACCTGTCTTCGTTAGGCCCTCCCCCGTTTTCCCTTCTACTTTTGAAATTTCATCTCTTTCCAAGTCCATTGTTTTGATTATATGGCCTCGTATTCTGCTCTGTTGGCTAAACTTCTACTTGCGCATGGACAGGTATCTTTCATGTTCACTGATCGTGGCATCCCTGATGGTTTTCGACACATGAATGGCTATGGTTCGCATACTTTCAAGCTCGTTAATGCACAGGGGAAAGCGGTGTACTGCAAGTTCCATTACAAGGTATGCTTTCACTGCAGAACTATGATCCGATGGACATGACGGTGTTCATGGAGTTGTCCTTCAGCTTGTGTCACCTTTTTCATTCACACTTGAGTATGCCTTCATGTTTCTTGATTACTGTGTATTTGTTGAAATGTAATGGAGTGGTTACATATTCAGCCTTATAAAAAATAAAAAAACAATGATGACTATTCGAGACTTAGTAATTCATAGAGCTCCAAGTCGTACAATCTTGCAAAAGTCTCGTAATCTGTCAGATTCTTGTAATTAGGGATGCAATAATTATTCATTATTCATGAAGCATGTTATTCTTTTTGTATCGTTGTGGCACAAGGTTCGATTAAATCTCACTTGCGCATTGATATGCTTGTCTTCTTCTTATCATTAGTGTTACATATATATGTAAAGCTTCTCAATCAGCCTTGGTCACTGTGGCCACAAGTTTTGAGGTCTCACAAGTTACCAAAACAATTGCTTTGTTCTATCCACCATGGAATGCAACTGTTTTCTTAAAACCCATATTAAAATATAAAAGCTAATTTTTTTTTTTATTGTATACAAGGTCAAGGCTCATGGAAGACCAAGAACATAGAATGCAACAAAACAAAATCAACAGAGACACACAGAGACAGAGAGAGAGACAGAGAGAGACAGAGAGACAGAGAGACAGAGAGAGACACAGACAGAGAGACACAGACAGAGAGACACAGACAGAGACACAGACAGAGAGACACAGAGACCAGCAGCACGGTTGAAGGACAAAATGGAGGGAGACTTAGACGTATAAGGGGTGTGGAGAAAGTTTAATCTCTTTACCTCCACCACCAAAGGTGGATGGTTATGTTTTCACCTCTGTCGGTTTGTGAGCAGGATATCTCAAAAGGTTATGGATGGATTTGGACGAAACTTGGAGGACAGGTTGGATGTGTGATGAGGACAAATTGATTCGATTTTGGTTAAGCTCTCGATACAGATCAAGACACTGGAATTTTTAAAGTAATTTGCCATTGAGAGATTGGGCCAACAATGATAGAAAGCATGCTGTTTCAAAAAGTTGTGGACGTATTCAGACAACTTGTTGGATGAGTTGTGTAGGTGACAAGAGCAAGCCGATTAGATTTTGGTTCAGTTCCGAATACAGATCCAGCCTATCATTGGGATACAAAATATAAACTGTTCAGCCTGGTTTATAATGTTTTTAATTGTTCTCAGACTCATCAAGGCATCCACAACCTTTCGGTGGAAGAAGCCAACCGGCTGGTTGCCAGTGACCCTGATTATAACATCCGTGACTTGTACAACAACATCGCTAATGGCAACTTCCCTTCCTGGAGATTCTACATTCAGACAATGACGTTTGAGCAGGCAGAGAAGTTCCGCTGGAACCCTTTTGACCTGACCAAGGTTTGTGAATTTATTTTTATGTTTTTTTTTAATCTGTCAAATATGTGGTTCACCAATGATGTGTTGAGAATTTGGTCAACTGGTTCCATGATTAATTGTGCACGGTTTTATAACTGATGTCAATCTATAAGTTAGGGTAGCAATTTAGATTTGGTTCGGGTATCGGCACACATTTGGCTGATTGGATCTTCAACATTCACACTTGGTAAGTACAGTACTCACAGATGTAATACCTGGATGTAATCTTCTCTGAAAGGGAGCAATAGTCTGCGATATAGTCACCAGGATAGAAGTTTGTAGTCTGACGCTGTTCTGTCAAGAATCAAACCTAAACTAGACAATGTAAAGGCAGATATAGTATCTCTGAATTGTTGAATTGTTGCTGCCTCTTGGTACTTTGGATGAATGATTGATTTGCAGAGTAGGAAGCTTAAAACTTAAAAATATATAACTGTATCATAAATGTTATCAATAAGTGAATATTTGTTTGCTCAATTTTCTCATAATGTGTTTTTGCAACGATGTCACCAAAAAGGTTTCTTACATTTTACAAAATGGAAGTCTCTGCTTTATCCCTCCCTCAGGTATGGCCTCATGGGGAGTTCCCTCTGCAGCCAGTGGGATGGATTGTCCTGAATCGCAACCCAACCAACTATTTTGCCGAGGTGGAGCAGTTGGCCTTTGACCCATCGAACATGCCTCCTGGAATTGAGCCCAGCCCTGACAAGATGTTGCAGGTCAGTGAGACCAGGTTCTTAAATGCGTGCAGAGCCACATGCTGGTGAAGGTTGGTTAAAATAGAGAATACCAGGTGTTGTACAAAGTCATTATAATTAACAAATGTAATGTACGATGGGTAAGTCTTGATTGAGAAGTTTAGACTTATTGAAGTAATTAATTATTGTTGTTGAACATGTTCTAACAGGATGGGGCAGAAGTAGCCGACTTACCTTTGAAATGTCTCATCTGGGTTTGATTCTCGGTCTGACTGTAGACAGATTTGTGGTACGCAGATATGGTGTTGCATCACAGTGTGCTGTATCTTGGATGAATATTAAGCTGGGGACCAGTTTGCTAAAATTTAGTGGTTGGACATCAAAGATCTCGCTGTGTTTTTTGATGAAGAGTTGGCAAGTTATGCCAGCACCATAAACAAATTCCAAAATCTGCCCGAAACTACAGTGAATACTGCATCCGCTGATTGGTCGCTCAACACCCCAAAATGATGCTACCTGGTGGCCAATCTTGTAACTGATTCCTGGCCCAATATGTACACAAATATAAGTTAAAGTTTGCTCAAGAAAACCTTTTTCGAACAATATGCCATCTTGTATTCAACCAGGCAAGGTTATTTTCCTACCCAGACACACATCGGCACCGCTTAGGGGCGAACTACTTGCATCTCCCGGTGAACTGCCCATACCGTGCTCGAGTCGCCAACTACCAGCGTGATGGGCCCATGTGCATGTATGACAACCAGGGTGCGCAGCATGCTGTACCTTATCTTGGCATTCCATTTTCCTTCTGGAATATGCTGGCAAAAGTTTTGTTGCTTATGTTTCTTGCTTTATTGCATCATTCTGCTTTTGGGGTGAGTAAGTGATCAGGGGAAGACCTTTCACATAGTAATCGCTGCTTAATCAGGGCATACATGGTTCAAAATCCTAATAAACCTGTTTGAACTGCTAAATGTGTCCATACAAACTCTCTTATGATTAATAACATACATGTTGCTGGGGATAGAAGTAAAACGGTTTTTGCTGTGTGTACGCCATTTATGGCCCTGTTGTATGATTCTACTACCTGGATGTGTTTCATCTACAGGCGGAGTTCCAAACTACTATCCCAATAGCTTCGGTGCACCTGAAGTGCAGCCCCGTTTTTTGGAGCAACGCTACCCGGTGTCCGGGGATGTGCAGCGTTACAACACGGCTGATGATGACAACTTTACTCAAGTATGTATAGTGCTTGGGCACTTTATTAGGTGTCAGTTCAGCATCAGAAGAGTAGTTCGTTATCTGTTTTGATGAGGGGAAATTTGGATCCTTCTTTTGTGAATTCAAGGGATATTCCATTGTTCCGACATTAATGTTGCTGAGTCGTGGCTCTTACTGTGGGCTTTCACTGTTGAAACCTCTTACTGTTGAGGTTTCAAAGGAGCACAGTCATTTCACAATCCCACAGTGATTTGTACTGCCATTTTTTTTATGCCAGGTGAGAACTTTTTACAATAAAATTTTGAAGGAGGACGAAAAGCGGAGGCTCACTGAGAACATTGCCAGACATCTTAAGGGTGCTCAGCAATTCATTCAAGATAGAGCTGTAAGTCAAACTCGTTATTTGCATTTCAGAAAGTTCCTAACGTTAGTTTTTGTTTGTTTTTTTTGAAAGTTCGGGTACTTTTGTAGGTCAAATTGTTTTTGTATTTAACACCTGATATTTGCTGAAAGGGAATCTGGGAATGAATGTGTATGATATGTATCAGATATGGGGAAAGTAAAAATCATCATGGAAGGAAAGACAGGGAAAGAGCTGTTTTGACCCCTTACATCTGCATCATGAAAATCTTCTGCTTCTATATTACAGGTGAAACTATTTTCAATGATTGACAAAGACTATGGAGCTCGTGTCAATAATCTACTAAAGAAGTACAACGAGGTAGGCAACCGTGTAAGTGCTTGGAGTTATTGCATTGAGGAATAGCATTGCTATTCAAAATGTGTAAAATAACAAACAAAATGTGTAAAAATAAGAATAATGAAAATTTAATAAAATACTGTTAGTTTTCTAATAAAACATCACATTAGATGTGAAATGTGTTTAAAAACAAAAAGTGGGCGAAGAATGCAAATACCGCTTCATCGAATCGCATTTTATGTGTGAAAATGAATTGTTCCACAGCACAGACACGTGTCGATATAACACACTGTGATTGTTTGTCATGCAAGCAATCAAAAATGCCACACCTGCGGAAGGACGATGAAAGCATACCTGTAGATTTGGATATAATTGTGATGCGGTGAATCCCATTGTTCTTGGGGAGGAAAGATCACATCACATCACATGGCATGCATGCACAAATCAAAGTCTTAGCTATTGAAAGTTACTCCCACATGGCAGATTGCAGCCCAACTTGATGTTTCAGCAGGAGCTGCAATATTGAGGACGATATGTGAAACTGGTACTGTGACAATAGTCTTCGAGGAAGAAAGCCTAAACTTTTCAAAAATGATGTTGAGTACATCAGGGTATTTTCTCCACATGAGAGGCAATGATCAACTAGATTTCTTGCGAATGATTCGGTGAAAATACAAATGTTAACACTTGTTCAAGAGGAAGATGCACATTCATGCAAAATGGTTTCAATGGATGTGTAGCTGCTTCAAAAAAACCTTTTCTGGCCTTGCCTCTCCTCAGGTCTCCTTAATTATTTACAACTATTCGGATAAGCCAGGGGAGTTTGACGAAGAAAAATTCAGTTGAAATAACGATGGATTTTTTTTTTTAATACATCTACAAAATTATCGAATGTCTGATACATGTGCATATTATGTTCATATGTGCTTGGATATGCAGGACTATAGCGAACATATAAATCACCTTTTATTTATTTACACTAATTTTGACACTTAATAAAACAGCAAATCTCTCAGCATTCATGGCACACTGGAACTGCGTACACATAACAAATCCACCAATTCAAAAATGTTCTTTGTGTGATCAGTTGAGTGGTGAGGTTTGGATTTTCTTTCAACTTTATAATATGTACTGCACCATAGGTATGGTATGAAACAAAAAAGCTCATTATTTTATGGTTTTTTTTGTTTTGTTGTTTTTTTTGCAAACTGCAAATTAATTTATAAATCAAGGTAGGGAAATGTTCTCCCTAACTCCCCCACCATAGCACTCATAACTTCCTCCTCAGTCGTGGTTCTCATTCCAGTATCCTCAATGTTCACTACCAAGCGGGTTTCTTGCTGATGGTGTAACAAGCAATTTCAAATGGAAAATGGTCAGGATACTGTCAGACCCCGCATATTCGTGGTTTATAAAATGCGACCTACTTTGCTTATTCGCGGTTTTTTGCGGGCATATTCACGCTTTATTCACGAGATTTTTGATTTTTTCTCATAAATCACAAACCGCCAGGAACCTATCCATCCATCCATTGGGACCATACTCGGTGCAGAGCATTGGTGCTGCCTCAGCAGTCTCCTTGGCTATTGGGCACAATCCTGGATGGGTCGCCACTCCGACTCAAGATACCAGCAAACTGGCACTCATTTTGCCGACCTCGGAAGGATGACAGACAGAGTCAACCCCACCTGGTATTAATTTAACAGGATAAAAGCTGGATTTGAACTCAGGATCCTGGGATCCCAAGCCCACCATCCGAACCATTAAGCCAACACCAGGCATTCAGGAACCTATGCCCCTCTTTTTCCATTGAAACAATGCCCCGTTATTCACAGATTCGCTATTCACGGCATTTTCCAGGAACGTATCCCTGCAAATAGGGTCCGACAGTACTGAACAACACGACCAAGAAAGATGTGGCTGTGTCTGTATCTGTGTCATATTGCCCCACTTTACTGTATGCCTCCCAAAGGGCCATTGGCTTAGTATGTGACAAACAAAACAAAGATAGTATTGTTGAGTTGAAATCCAAGCATATTCAGTGAGATATACTGCATGATTATCTCAGAGGGAGTGTACTTGCCCTTGTCTAGTCTGTATTTGATTACAAACTGCAGGCATCAAACTATAAACCATCATCCTGTTTATTTGCAGGTAGTAAGCTGTATTGTGGAGTATGCCATCCTTCAGAGGGGACCTTACATACTTACCCTAGTTTGTAGATGTTCAAGTTCTTAACAATTGAGAAAAGGATGCACTATTGATTACTCACAGGACACGTTCATGTGATTCGGTCCAATATAAATGATAAAAACCCCAATTTTCGGAGCCAGTTGCAGCTTGGATTCCAAATGGTTGGAGCAAACAGGCTGTCTACCTAAATGCAAGTGAAACACGACTTGTGCCACAATGTTGGCAATAGAAAATAAATTATTTATTTACATTTTGCACAATTTATCAGAATAACTGAAAACAAAAAGATCATAAAACACCTTATCCCACAGAATCTTGACAAAATGGACATGGGCAGGGTCTTTTCAACTCTTTCTTTGTGTTTCTGGCAATGATCTATATTTTGTATGAGCCACCATTTTGTTTGACTCTATATTCCCCAACGCTGAAAGCCAAAGCGGCAAATTTGATTGGTTGATATGGTGTGAAATGTTCTCATATTTTGTTTAATGTGTTGAAAAACTGGAGGTTTTTGGAAGTGCTAACAAGATTATTTGTGTTCTACAGTGTTTTTAAGTTTATAATTCAATTGAAACAAGAAAACGAGCAATCAGAGATTGCAGACCCTCATCAGGACTTGGTTTGTGGAGTTTTGTGTGGTGTATTTTGTGTGGCATTTGTGTACTGGTGTGTGACATTAATAAGAGACATAAGAACTGCCACTTTATAACTGCTGGTAATGACCAGGTACAAAGACATCCCACGTTGATGGAAACCCACTTTGATTGGACACCTGACCTGACCTATGAGGGTTTTTTATTATTATTATTATTATTATTATTATTATTATTATTATTATTCAATTTAATTCAGAATGGGATTAAAATAAATTCAATTCAAATCAAATGGAAGACTAAATTGGTACAATCCTGCATTGGAGTAATCAGAAGGAACTCAAACAAGCAAAAATAAAAGATGAAGTCATCAGGAGGAACCTGGATAGGATTCACATTTCAACTGCTACTCCTCTACTCTCAAACCCATCCAGGAACAGCCAAGTGAGCCTTATTCAAATATATATATATATATATATATATATATATATATATATATATATATATATATATATATATATATATATATATATATATATATATATATATATACATATATATATATATATACATACATATATATATATATACATATATATATATATATATATATACATATATATATATATATACATACATATATATATATATATATATATATATATATATATATATATATATATATATATATATATATATATATATATATATATATATATATATATATATATATATATATATATATATATATATATATATATATATATATATATATATATATATATATATATATATATATATATATATATATATATATATATATATATATATATATATATATATATATATACACATACATATCAAGAAGGAGCCTGGTGTTAGTGCAGTGGTGAGGGCAGCGGCTTGGGATCCAAAAGGTCCTGAGTTCAAGCCCCGTTGGACCACTGAATTAATACACCAGGGGGTTGACTCAGCCTGTCATCCTTCCGAGGTCGGCGAAATGAGTACCAGTATACTGGGCTGGTGTATACCCTGGTTAAAATAGGTGTACCATATCCCTGTGTCGTAAGAGCCGACCAGGGTTGCGTCAGGAAGGGCATCCGGCATAAAACCTGTGCCAAATCACTATGCGGATCATACGGATGATCCGCTGTGGCGACCCCTAACGGGAGCAGCCCAAAGAAGAAGAAGAAGAAGATATACATATCAAGAAGGATCCCGATCAAAAAAATTAAATAATCCTGGCTGCCAGACCACATTAGTCGGATCAAGTTGAAATTTAAAACTTGTATTTCACATCAATACTAGATCATAGTTGCGAAGTTTCACGTCAAATGATGAAGGGGTTCCAGAGAAAACATTATTTAATATTTTCTCCAATCCAATATGACTGCCAAACCATGTGGCCTATCAATTATTCCTTACCAAACTTGTACACCCAAGTCTTGGGGAACATTAGTGTGAAGTTTCCGCTCGATCTGTCCAGCCATTCTGGAGAAGACATTTATAGGTTTTAGGGTAAATCCAATATGGCTGCCATACTATGTGACCTATGACATCATAGGTGTGAACCTTTTGTCCTCATAGATAGGCGGTCATATATGTAGAGTTTCGTCTTGATCTGTTCAGCCACTTCAGAGAATATTTTTGAAGGGTTTTTTTTAAAACAACATGGCTTTTGAATCACGTGACCTGTAACGTCATCAATTTTTTTTCTTTTCTTCTGTGGCCCATTTTATCCCGAGATGACCCTCAAAAATTTCCATGCTGATCAGATGTAGCGTTCTACATATGCAATTATGACGTCATAAGAAGTCACACTCATTCCCCATGAGGAGTGCTTGCTAAGGCCTAAGTCACATTTGCTCTACAGCTAGGATACGGCGGCCGTACCCCCCCCCCCTGAATTGACAAAGGTGCGGCGGCCGCAGAGCTTCTGAGGTGGCCTCAGGGTGGCCCTATGCCATATGGCTATCTTTTACAGGCCGTAGGGGTCTCCGTGGAATTAAATCGCAGAGTTATAACGTTTTTCATTTCTAGGTTGGCCTTGGCAATTCGACAAGCCGTAGCCATGACGTAGATGTGTTCCATGTCGGCCGTATGTAGGACATACGGTGGGCTTGCGTTATTCGTGCGGCTGCCGTAGGCTCTTATTAATGAAAAATGAATTTTGCCAATCCCCCAAAAAATTACAAAAATAAAAAATAAATAAAATTACGTTCGCCTTCGGGCCCCCCTGCCGTCGCCTTGCGGGCACCTTGAGGCTACCTTGCGTCTGCCTTGAAAATTATATGGCCTCCGCAGGGACGCCCAAGTGTTACCGTGCGACATCAAATCAAAGACCTACAGCACCCCCACGTTTTCAGTCTCCACAATTTCTAAACACGCCGTGCGGCTCCCCGAAAAAAAAAAAAACATATGTGACTGCTACATTGTGTGGCTCTGGAAATACTGTGGCCGCCCTATATTTGCTAGTGGCCATAGATTTTCTTCGACCCAATGGCCGCCGAGTCAAATGTGACTGACGCATTACTCTGTGTGCTTCTTGTTCTGATTCATTGTTTCATTCGAGTTAAAAATGTATGATGAAATTGAAATTAAGTAGTTCCTCCATCATAAACTGATGTTTGCATACAGACAGAGTGAACCACTTGTTTAACCACGCTTTTTGCTTTGTGTGTGTGGTAATAAGCGTGTACAGATGCACAAATGGAACAGCTCACAAAAAGTGCCAGCTCATAATCTCTGATTTCTGAAACCAGGGCAGTTGTCAGTATGCAGGTGCTTTGAGATTATGTTGTATTCAGCACATGATAATCGACTTTAACAGTGTAGGGAACAGTAGAGGCAACCTCAATCCATTTACATTGAAGCAGTGGATAATAGGCTTGTGGTGTCGTGTGGTTTGCGTTATACTGAAAAATTAATCGTTGCTTGGACAATTGTATTTCATTCGTAGAACCTTTTGTGCTCTGCCTGTACATTGCGATTCACAATGTCTTGATTGCTCTCATCGCACTGCTTTTAGTTTGAACATATTAAATTAGCTGAATACATCTGGTAGGATTTTAAACAATTTCACAAAAGTGAAATGAGGACCTTGCAAAGAAGAATATCCACTGTTTAGTATCTTGAAATTGGTAATTCTGGAGGGAGGGATTGGAGAAGAAGTGGCGTCTAATTTACAATTGTAATTGTTGGCCTGATGACGAAATGGTAGCATAAGACAAGGTTGTAAGATTGGTGCTGCAAAATGGTGCTTTCTTTAGCATCACTGTGCAAAGGGTGTGCATGTTTGGATTCATGAAGCCAACATTGCTCTGGGAAACATTTCCACATTATTGCTGGGAATTATAGGAATGATGATCTGCCTGAGAGGAGCACACAAGCCTTGTAGAAACTGCACCCCAACCAAGGATGTTCCAAGTATCCAATTTGGGCCGCAGTGATGCCAAGGCTCTGAATAATGATGAGACTCCAAGTGCATCCTAGTTGCAGAGAGAACCCCCTCCCCTCCCCCACAGGCACAATGCATTACAATCCCAAGGAAGTGACTTCACCAGCGTATCCTCTCCTTTATATGCTTCATCTGGCTATCAACGTTCCCAGTTTCTCAGTCATTGTCCTTTTATATTTTGTGTTCTCAGCTCACACCTCAAGGGCAAATCACATTGTTTCCACACCCCAAACTTGTTGAGGCATGCTCTTGCTTACCTGGGTTTAGTTACCCTACCAAGGTTCGTTTTTACTTTAACTATCAACCAAGTTCACATTTTGCTAATCTTTGCTTAACCAGCATGACAAATACTAAATAATTATCTGACAAAACAACAACAATAATAATCATGCATGTACTAAATTCAAGTCCCAAAATAACAGTGTTAACTTAATCGATAATTTCAGTCAATCAGTTCAAGACATCACAAAAACCAATACAGGCATTCTCATTTTCTTAACAATAGTGCAACACCTGAAGGAAAGTTAACCATTATTTTTTTATGTGACCATTTCTGAGTGAATCATAAAAATTCTTGTTCAATTATTATTGCCGTTTATATACTCACTAAAATAACGAACTGCAAGTCCCAACTGCATTGTGGAGACTGCATTGGTCGAGTCACAGTCCCAATGTCTACTGCTGTGACAGTAAAATTAATCTGCTAAGTCTCTGTCGAGGAAAAGTGTTGAAGATTCAAACTGTCATCACATCATTAAATGTTTTTTCTTTGTTTTCCTTCGATACAACATTCAACCTTGTTGGTTGTGCAATTTGCACTATTTACATTGAGCAATTTTTGTTTGCATGGGATGTTGAAATGTCGCCAAAACACCATAAGCCAATGGATAAGGCAGAGGCCCACTGTTAGAATGAAGTTTCTAAGTAAACATACAGACCGATTCGGACTGGTTTTACTCATTGTTGTTTTCTTTTTTATACTATCATAGAATTTTGGTCATGTGGCCGAGCCTCATTCATCCATGGAAAGAACTGAAAAAGCTCATCTGTGAAAGGCCGACTGCTTGCTTGCTGTCACCCTGAACGAAACACTGCCTTGGCCACACCTTTCTTTGGATATTAAGGCCGTTATGCTGTTGAGCCTCTCTCTCTGATTTTTTACTTTTCCTTTCTCGAGCATTCCTGCTGGAATAATTTTAATTTTAACACCGATTATTCTGGGGTTTGGTAGATTTGCCTAATGCAGGTTGAACGGAAAGCTATGCATGTCATCATATATCCAAATTCCTGTTGCAGCTGCACATGGGAATTGTGGCTTAGGAAATGAGGGGTGTCCAAAAATTTCAGCAAACAAGTTGCTCATAATTAACCAAGAACTACCAATGTTTTTAAATTTTTCCCTTTTCACTCTATGTTTAGATATAATTGGGAAATATTTTCTCATTAATTGGTTGGTAGATGGTAAAAAAAAAAAGTTGGCATTTCTTGGATGATTGCATCTTGTTTGCAGAATATTGCTTGAGTTCCGCACATACTATTTATAACCTTTTAACTTCTCGGCTTCACCGCCATAACAAAAGTTTTGATTATCAATATCACATTGCTTTGAGTTCAAATAAGTTAAACTTGCTGAATGCATCTATCGAGATTTTAAACCAGTTTCACTAAAATCATCAACCAGGACCTTGCAAAGATGAATATTGACTGTGCAGAAGCTTGAAATTGGTTATCCTTCGGGGGACAATGGGGGGGGGGATTCGTAGTTTGACCGTAAATTGTTTTTGCTACTCTTTCTATTTTGACTAAAATGTTATCCGAATAAAATTCAGCCTGCACAAACTTTCACCACCTTGTGTACCTTGTTTTTTGAGATTTAGTTTAGCTGGTTAAGAGTCCCTCCATTTTCCTACTTTATCTTATTTGTTTAATGATTCAGTGCTTCATAGTTGAATTAGACATTGATATTATTGGAAAACATTTTGCTTAACTACAAACCAATCTCACCAAAGGAAAGGCTCTTTAAAATGCCTAGTTTATTTGAGAGAATAAATTCCCATAAGTGTCAGGGTCAGATCATTCTTAATCCTTCCTTTCCCACGAAACATCTTTTCAAACACAGTAATAGTGTTTAAATACCACCCTCCTGAAACCACTAACAACTGCAATTTAGTGTCCAATAATTATTTAACTCTAATTTCAACACGAAAGTAATTGACCTCTACTTTTGTCTTTCTTACCTGCTACTTTTATAATCTTGTTTCTCATGGTGTTTCATTGTTTTTGTGCATATATGTATATATTGTGTATATATTGACTACAATAGTAAGTATGGTGCTCTACTGAAATCTAAGTAAATTTGTGGTCATCACACTATTCCACTGATATAGACGGAGGTTCCATGTACGCAGTGAAATGTGTGCTCGATAGTTAAATTCTGCCCACTTTAACAACTGTGCAGTATTTATGGTGAGCACAAACCACTTGTTGATTTCTCTGAAAACAACATAGATATTTTGCTCCATTAATGGAGAGAATGTAAAGATTATTTTGGGTTGATCTGTTAGTCTTCCCATGTGATCTCCTGGTTCATGATTCTGGGAACCCATGATTTAATCCCAGATACCATATATTTGTTATTGCCTATTACTATCCTTGTAATTCACAAAAACGTAGATTGGTGTTTATTAACGTCTCCAACCTCCTCAGTGAACTTCAATTCACTGGAGAAAACAGCCTTTGTAGAAATACTGAATATTTTTTTTTTAGGTAAAAGAAGTGAAGAGAAATAACATGGTGAAGAGTTTGGTTCACAACACAATCCAAGTTATTCCATGAAGGCAATTCAATAAAGAATAAACCAATATATGTACATTATCATATATTAATGATTTTTGTCACCCAAATCCATGCATTAGTGCTCACATTGTCCTTTTGGCTGATACATACTTATATGTTTAAAGAATGGAACATGTCTTTTAGTCCTGGAAAATCTCAGTCTCACCCTGTCATTGCAGAAAGATCATCAAACAAATCCATTCCATATATTTCTGTGGTCAGCCAAATCACTTCTCGGTCTCAGTCAGCCATGACCTCTCCTGGACTGTTCATACAGCAAAGCTGGCCGCCAAAACCAGCCGCAGACTGGATATCCTGTAAAATTACAAGTAAATCCTAGAAATCGAAACTACTCAAAGCCTACACGGCCTTTGGCTGGAGCTTAATGAAGTCCTGCTCTCCCCTATGAGCTAGTGCTCAGCATGATGTCTGTCTCTTGGATTCTGTGCAATGTGAAGCTTTCAACATTAGTCTTTGCTGCAATGTCAGTGAAGCACAATGCCTATTGCTCTCACATCTAGGTCACTGCTGGGTTTTTTTGTTTGTTTTTTGTTGTTTTTTTGTTTTTTTGTTTTTTTTCCTGTTAACCATCTCTCTTCTTGTCTAGTTCCCTGTGCTCTCTTAGTTATTAAATGTATTCTTCCAGTAACTCCTTAATATTCCAAAATTCAGGCTTACTGCTCATCTATAATTCTTGCCTGAACTAATTTTTGTACAGTTATACTCAGTGCTTCGAGACAAACTCATCATCAGCTAATCTTCAATTGCCACCTGTATTATTTTCTACCTTTGTTAACCCTCTCCATATATACCTCTTACCAACACCTTACTGTCTTTTTCTCTCCTCTCTAATGTGCCATTTGTGGTGTCTTACAGGTGAAAACGACATACGACAAGAGACGGAAGGATCACTTTTAAAAGAATATTTATCAATCCCTACTGCTACTTTAAAAACAATAAACACACTCAGACAAAACAACCCCAACGAAAAGAAAAGGGGACCCTTTTGCAGCCAGGGATGGAGGGAGTTGAGGTCGCAGTTCTTGGGACCTGATAGTTTCGGGGAAGGAATGCTCCGTGGTGCGGCGCCTGACAACAGTCGTACAGTTCGGACCCCAGCCACCCGTGTGGAGTTGGGGTCCATGAAGGAGCTTGAGTGGAGAGCATGGAGTCCAAGGTGGGAACGGGGCAGCAGACGAGAAATCCGGTCGAGGTCGGGTGTGCGTGGACCAGCACAACAGATGGGCCACTGAGGTGAGATGTGGGCAGACACTCCATAACAACGACCCCTTCAACAACTGCACACTTCCAATCTTTCTACCACAACCTCCTTCGACTTTCCCAACCAACCAACGAACCCACCGAACACGAACCAACCAAGCACTAAGCTCTTCCAAATCCAACTCCTTTCTTTCTTTCTCTCAAATCCAACCACGAACTCCTTTTCATCCCATAACACCACTCTGAGGATTGCTTCGTAACTTATATATCATGGAGCTAGGGGGTGGAGCCATGGTGAAGGCGACGTCATCTTCCATCCTGATTGGACAGGGCCTTCATATGGTCCGCCCTTTCTGGGTGGGGGTTCGGCCAGGCACGAGCAAGGACCCCCCACACCGCGTGTCTGGGAGGAAGGTGGATGGCGATGCAGCAACCATAACCATCCTCGGGATTCTGCCTCAGATAACCATCCTTGGGATTCTGCCTCAGATAACCATCCTCGGGATTCTGCCTCAGAAAACCAGTCTCTGGGTAGGCACTCATCACGCTGTGGTTCCAATAAGAGAGGGAATAAAATAAAAGGGAAGAAATGATTTATAATCCTAACTAAAAGCCCAACGCATGTGTCCCCCCCCCCATGTCTCCAACTACACACAAGGAAGGGATCTATCTGCACGTATAATAATGGAATAACTGATTTCGGGACAACTGTATGTTTGTACTCATACGGTCCTGAGAACCGTAACACTACCCCCCTCCCTTTTGCTAGACTCAACCCGAGTCGTTTAACATTTGTGTGGCGTGCAGGTGTAGGTTTCCCCAAGTACATTTTATCTACGGATCCCTGAGTGCGACATTTTGAATACATGTCCCAAAAATAAATAACCCAGTGCATTGCGTAACTAAACTAACAGACTCATTCGGACAACTTAACTATATTGCCAGCGCTAAACAAAAAAGATGTGGGTTAGGACTTATACATTTACACTACCCATGGCCCAGGACCTGTACTTGAGGAAAGAACAATAAAGTCAACATTCAGGGATGAGTACAACAGCAAGCAACCGATGATCAGGCGAATTCAGGGCCCTCAATAGTCCTTTGTTTGTCGGTGAACTTTTATTTCATTTCGTTCCTGGCTGCTGGAGGCAACTTACCCTAACACGGCAGGCCACATGCCGTTTCACAGGCCATTTAAACTGGCCTTTATGCAACAACGAGATCTCCAGGCTGCCCAATGCAGTCCCTGGTCCATTTGAACTGGCCTTTATACAACAAGTAGATATCCGGGCTGCCCAATGCAGTCCCTGGTAACGCGGCTGCCTGCAGGGCAGTCCTTGCAAACACTTCCACAAAGATGGTCCTGGCGCACATGATGAGGGTGAATGACATGGTAATGCAAATAAAGGCAAGGGGGGGGTATGGCAAATGGAGTCAAGGCAAAGGCAGAAAATGCATGGCATATGCAGACCAGGTAAGATGCGATGCAACAGGTCGGCACATGAAGCTGGCCGGCATCGGTGTGGTTTCGTGAGGTTGTGGAGAGAGTGTGGTGGCGTTGGCCGGTCCAAAGATGGGCTCGGTCCTACACTACAGTCTCCCCCCAACCTATCACCTATGCCTGTCCTTGTCTATACCCACCCCCATTAGCTTGTAACAAACACAACGAAATTTTGAGTTTCTAATTTTTTTAAAAAAATTTTTATTTGTAATTACATGTGTCACTAACCCCCTTATTGTCCTTGTTTGGCAAACCTGTCCTGACTGTCTATCCCCAATCCCTAAGATCCCATTGGAAAGGATTAAGGAAGAGACAAGTGAATCTGTCTCGAGGCGCCATGCAGCCTCAGAATAACTCCCACAGATTTCAGAAATTGCCAAGACGAGTCCAGCGGCCGAGGAACAGCGAAGGGATGGATGGTGCGAAGGGGTACACGTTTCCTATCTATCCTAGCATTTATTAAACTTTAATCTATCACCGGAGTTTTTCAACACGCCTGTCTCTTTAAACTACTGGTTCGAGCAACCACAAATCCCGTCACCTGTGTTGGTGTTCCTTATTAATTTGGGCCTGGCCCACAAATTTTCTCTCGTGCTCTTTTACAATTTTTTGGCTGGGCAGCGTGGCCCCATTGGCAGGGATACCCATCTGCTGAACTCGATCTTCGGCACCCCCGGGTCGCTGAGGCTGTCTCCGAGCCTACCTACTCCATATGAACATGGGGGATGCCCTTTCTGGCATCTTCCCGTCGATGCCCACGTGACATTTTGGTGCTGCGGGTCCCATTTCAGTGGGCTACCCTTGCCCATTACACTAACTCGGTCCCTTGGACCCATGGCCTACTCTGGCCGACTACTTCGGTGCCCGAGGTGCCCTCTACTCAGTACGCATATTTCAACAGCCACGCTCCCAGCCGGTCAATAGACTCCTGCACCCTGCAAAAGGTTTCGTGCCTCCATCCAACACCAACACCAACAACAAACCAACATCCATTTTGGTTACTTTCACTAACCCACTAACTAACATTACACTAACCCCGGGTTCCCATGGGTGGGATTCACTCCTCCCCCCAATCATTCGTTCGCACCATGCATTCCACATTCACTCCATTCACATTCGGGCTCGCTATCCCACGTTCATTGATTATGTTCCTTTCTCCTTCTTTATTTTTTATTTTTCCATCACACTGACGCTCCACGAGCTACGTTCCCCTAACTAACTCGTGCTGCCCGTCATCCTTCACACAAATGCACGTTCCATTCAATTGTATCGCTAAGCTACATCCCCACTACATGATACATGTCTGTCCATATCTCCAATCCATTCTAAATTCGAACCTAAATTCCCCTAACTGATGTTACCAGGCCCCATGGAGGACTACTCATAATGCCCCATGAGGCCGGTCGAACTAACGCTAAACCCCTCCCCTAACTAGTGCTCCTTTGCCCATGACGAGGATGCTCGCCACATCCCGGCCGGGAATCGTCCACTCGTGGCAATGCTCTGCCAGCCTTGCATCGCCAGGGTGGCGGTTTACAACACGCTCATCCCCTCCGTTTGTCCGATACATACGAGCGTAACGTCGTCCCGTTGATTGCATTAACCGCTCGCTTCTGAGGTATTCCCCATGCGAGCCAACGTGTTACTCACCCAACCTTCATGCTGCGCGATCCCTGTGGATGACGTCAGTCTTACATGGACCGCTCCATGCGGGTTGCCATGCCCACAGGCCCGGCAGTGTCGCCATCGGGACTCGTTCCGCGCATCCCGCGAATTCCACTTTTCAAGATCGAATTCCAAGATCCCGGGGTTTCTATCCCCCACCCCCCAAGCTCGGCATGTACCCTTTCGCATCATGCAACGGCTCCACCTCGTACGGCCTTACCAGACTCACCTCGTCACGTCCTGCCTCGAGGGAGCATATCGTCTCCCCTTGTTCCTGTGGGAGGTTTATCCGACCTTCGCATTGGGTCCCAATACATTCCACAAGCTCTAGCCCAATATCCCTTTCCAGTTCTATGTGTGCGCTCCTCTTTAATTTCATACAACTCATCCAACTCGTTTATGATGCCCAATTCCTGGCTCTTCGTCTCGACCTGCCCGAGTTTACAGGTTTCACTCGTGACTATCATAGCGTCACTCGTCGCCTCGATCTTGCCCGTCTCCATTGCGGTCCAAACAGCCTCCACACTCCCCCTCGATTTGGTCATTTCCCCACGTAGTGCACTGGTCCCATTAGAAAAAATTCCAGACCGTGTTTTTCATTTCGCCCTTTCGTGCCTGCGTATTCGCATCCTTCTTTGTGCATTCGCATCCATTCGGTTTTGTAAATCCCCTTTCAGTGCTTGCATATCCCTCCTCTGTGCTTGCATATTCGCATCCATTCTTTGCATCAGTATCTCCAACTTCTGTCTCATGTCAAATGACCCCGGCGAAGCCGATCCACCACGATCGGGTGCGGATCTGACAGGGATCGTTCGGTCCTCCATGGGGGAAATTTGATGCAGGGGGAACTCCGGCATTGTCGCCGTTTCCCCCAATGCTATCTGGGTTTGGCTGCAGGGAAAGATCTTCCTCACTGGTGTTGTCCTGAGCCACGGATTCCTTTAACATATCAGAAACCACCTGTACCACCTCGTCTTGGTCCACCATGGTTCGTACCGATAATTAAATAAAATTTGACTGCACTTAATTTTGGAGGGAAAGGGGAAGTTGCCAAGCACACCCCTGGTCCTAATCCCGTAAAAAAAAAATTTTATTTTGTTGGGTCCGTCCCAACTCCTGACACCAAACTGTTGCGCTTAGTGTCCTGTATATTTCTTGTGGCGACGGACGGGTTTGAATCCCACTTCCTGACTACCAAACTTTTGCCAGTTTGTTGTCCCGTCAATTTATTTGTGGAGGCGTGGGGTTCGAGATCCGAACTCCTGACACCAAACTGTTGTGGGCCGGGGACTGGTGGCGAGAACGACCGCGAGGTGGGAAAAGTTACATCCTCTCCCACCAGACTCCCGGAATTGTAGGCCGTCGCTCACAGATAACTCCGTGAGGCGGCGGGTTGCTTAACCGACCGTGGACGCCAATAGCTCCACCGTGTAGCGTAGGGTCTTTTTGTCGAGAACAAATTTACCTAATTAACCACGCAGTGTCATCGACCAGGGAACCACGCCATCGGCATGTCATGCTCGAACCGGGTCACTCTACCGACTGCGGTAGAGTTCCAACTACCAACTACCAACTCCGGTTCGGGTGCAGTCGAGCGGAACTGCCAAAGCCGTGCCGGCTAGGATGAACAGATTAACGGGAACAAAGACCCGGCTAAAACTCAGATCCGAACCATGCTGGACCAATAAAGGAAAAGAAGAAAACGAACTTGGAAACATTTCCACAATCATTTATTTATAATAAACGAGGAAATTTATGTGGCACAGAAACAGGTTTATTGGGATGTTATGCAGGGGAAAGAAAGAAGATGTAGTGCGACAATTTACAGCAACTTACAAAGCAGACACAGAGCAGACTTACGCAGGAATTATACAGGCAAGATTTAGAATGATCGAAAACACTTATACAGTTTCTACTTATAAGACTGGTGCCACACACTCAGGCACACACTCGGACAAAATAAACCCAGTTGAAGGCAAAGGACTTTTACAGCCAGGAAGGGAGGCGGGCTGAGGTCGCAGTTCTTTCGAGTACCTGAGTCTCGAGGAAAGGAATGCTCCATGGTGTGGCACCTGCCAACGGTCGTTCAGTCAGGTCCACAGCCACCCATGTGGAGTCCAGGTCCATGGAAGGGCTCGAGTTGGCCGGGACCAGAAGTCTGGCCATCGGGGCGAGACGTGAGCAGAGCCAAGCAGTGGGAACCCCTTCATTTTCCAACCAACTCCAACCTCCAAGCATGGAACAAACGACCCCCAAAGAACTGAAC
Source organism: Eptatretus burgeri (assembly GCF_056783735.1). NCBI lineage: Eukaryota > Metazoa > Chordata > Myxini > Myxiniformes > Myxinidae > Eptatretus > Eptatretus burgeri. Next base: position 85,085,568 of record NC_140961.1, on the reverse strand, counting down.
GAACAACCCCCAAAGAACTGAAAGAACGACCCCCAAATAACTCAAGACTGAGGATGGTGTCGTGGTTTATAGACCTCCCTCAGCGGGGCGGGGCCTTGGTCAAAACTTACGTCACTGTCCACCTGGATTGGACGGGGCTCCCATGGGTCCGCCCTTTCTGGGTGGGGCCTTGGCCAGGCACCGG
>NC_140961.1:85065384-85080384 GCF_056783735.1 Eptatretus burgeri | reverse complement strand
AGCATATGCCTTTGCTCTCAATCCAATAAACTCACTCATTACTTTTCCACCCAACTCATCCTTAAACTTACCAATAACCTTTTCATTCTTTTTGGAAAATAACTCACTCTTCTTGCTGAAATTACTTGTATCATATACTCCAATATTTTTCCTCATATCTTTATAAACATCATCAGTTTTTATAACTATGATAAAACTATCAGTGTCCATATACAACAATGAAACATTTTCACCATACTCTTTCTTTAAGTCATTATACAAATAATCATACATCAATATCTTTGATAAATCAAGAACTGCTGTTCCAATATAAATTGGTTTATCCATTACAATACTTTCCTTTTTCATATGAATTGCAGAAAAGTTCTCTGAAAAAACCTCTTCTCTCTCAAAACTTGGTTTATTTATCAATCTCGAAGCTTCTTTCCAAGATGTTGCGAATCTAATGTTTTGCCTGTTTCTAACATTTTCCATAGTCTTTCCAAATACAGCATTATTCATTAATTTATAAAAGTCCCCTTCAAATTTTACTTTTGTATTTGCTCTCATATCTGTATTGAATTGAATATACTTTTTCACCCAAGGACTTTGTTTAAATTTTAAAACTCTATGAATTTTAGCTACTCTCAATCCTTCTCTCAAAAACTGTTTTAAGCTTCTCTGATGCAAAACATATCCCTCTTTATCATAGAATGTTGTTAATAACTTTTCTGTTGATTTACCTTTAATATTAAAACTTTTATGATAATCACTTAACCATTCTTTCTTTGGGGTTTCTTTCTCACATGCAAAAGGAAGATCTTTATGCTTATTATGAAGATCACTCGGGTACCTCAAATCAACTTCAAAATAATAACCTTCTTCTTCGTCATTCAATTCCTCTTGAGAAGAAATAACAATATTCATTAAAGCCTTTTCATAATCCTTTTCTTCCACCCACTCTAATTTACCATAAGGCAGAGATTGAGACATTGCCCATCCATACAAATTATTAGCATCAAAATACATCAAATAATTACTATCTTTTTCACTATCATAATTTGGAAGATATTTATTATTTGCTTTAGCATATCTTTTTGAACATACTTGTGATATTCCACCTCTCTTGGACTTCTCAATCATCAAAAGCATATCAACATCACTGATTAAATCTATATCTTGTTTTGTCATTTTCAACATTGCACTCCAAGCTAAACCAGGAGCTGTGAAATAGTGGGCAGGGTCTAATCCATAACAATTTTTATTATGACAGAGTGATCTAAAAGCTTCAAACACATCAACAAACAATAAAACATCTGTTTTTAGATATAAATCATGATATTCTCCTAGGTTCTTTATCTTAAATAATTTCCATATTTCTTGTGCGTGGTTATATTCCTTATCACTTATCTCTTCTTCATAAAGGTTATTATAGAAACTTTCTTTTAATGGAAGTTGTGTTTCTTTAAATCTCATAAATGAATCCATATAATCATAAGGATAAATTCCCTTACTTGTAAGAATTTTCTCTCTACTTTGAATTTCATTCCTTGTTTGAATTTCCTCTCTCGTAAGAATTCCTTCTTTAATCAGAATTTCATCTTTAATCAGAATTTCCTCTTTAGTTAGAATTTCATTCATTGTTCGAATTTTCTTTATAATTAGAATTTCATCTTCAGTTAGAATTTCTTCATTAATTAGAGTTCCCTCTTTACTTTGAATTCTCTCTTTAATCTGAATTTCCTCTTTAGTGAGAATTTCCTTTTTTGAAAAGAATGAATTAAGATTTGGAAAAGAGTCCGTGGAGCTTAGATTTGATGCGAGGTAGGCTAGTGGTGTTCCTATAAACTTGTAAGAATCAAGAAACTGAATACGAGTTATAGGTTTTGTGAATATCATTTTTGTAAATGAAATATACTTTTGACTTGTGTTTGTTATGGCAGAAATATTCCCTGGTGTTTTTGAAAGTTCATTTATGAATAGATGTGTATCATAGTTGGCGCTGTTGTGAAGAAAGACTGGAATAAAAGAAGGTAATTTATAATTAAGATTACAACAGGAATGAGCGGGACCTCTATATTTACCAGTAAGATGACAATGATCCCTAACTTTAGACTCCTTAATTTCCCCCTCACAAATATGACAGATATTGTTCTTTCTAAATTCTAATTTTTCTTCTTTGGTTAATTTCATCGGTTCATTTGTTTCTTTCATTAATTTAGTGAGTCTTATACAATCCTTTTCTAATCGTTTTACAAACTCTTGTGAAGCTTTTTTTCCATGATAATGTTCAAGTTTGTTATACTTTTCTCCAACAGATGATTTGATATAATAACAGAAACCACAAGGAATATGTTTTTGATACTTATTTGTATATGATTCTTTTGGATTAGGAGAAGTATTATTTATCTTTTTAAGGATACATTGAAAATCAGCGTATATCACAAATGGGTGCATGATAGATTTATTATAATCTTCAAAAGAAATCTTTTCACCAGGTTTAGGCATTGTAATTACAGCTGATTTATGATTACTACAATATTTTGAATGTTGTTCTAATCGTTCTTTTGTATGAAATTAATTAAGACATCGCTTACAAGGATATATTTTGTTTGCTGTTCTGAATACCTGAGAAGAGATTAATCTTGATAAATTATTGATGTATGTGTAATGTGAATTCTTTCCAACACTAAAATATAAAAGATCAATGTGTGTTTCTTCATTTTTATAGTTGTTTGAAATTTTTAATATTTGAACTTTGTTTGTATCCATTAATCCATATACATTAATAGAAAGATTATTCTTTTTCTCAAATTTAGGAATATCTATTAGTGGCATTGGGAATTTAAAATCTTTAATGTCCAAGGTATTCTCATATTTCATATATTGTTTTACTCTTTCTGAATTACATTTTGGTGGATGAAAGTGAGCAAGAACAGACCAGAGAAAACATTTATTATCATTGTTCTTAATATTAACAACTGCCTTCTTTAGTTTTATTTCTTTTGGTAATTCAATATAAGAAGAAGCTTTAAGAGGGTTTGATTTTGGAATGTGTATATCTAAAAAGATGATTTTTTTAATATTGAATCCACTTCCTACCACTGTATTATCAACATCCTCCTCTTGTCTTGATAGTTCTTCATAAACCCCACTATTCAAAAAATCTTGAAATGATGTTATAAAATGAAGATCTGTTCTCATATAAGGAGTATGTTCTTCATCTTGTCTTTTCATATTCATTTTCACTCCCATATAAAACTTTAAAGTTTTCATTTCTTTTAATGTCTTTTTAATAAATTTTTCAACATCGGGTTTCACTATTTCAATTGATTCAGCTATTGATGATGGACCGGGTTCTCCAAATTGAAAAATCCTTATTTTTATATGCCCTTTAAATGCCCCATCAGTGTTTTCAATATAATAGTCTCCCTTTACTTTAAACTCATTTTTCTTGTGTTTTTGTGATTGAAGATGTTTATTATAACTACTCTTCAAAACATCCTTTGAACAGATATCACAATGTTTTCTTTCCAACTCAAGAGGAGATATTTGATGAAACAGATTAAATGTGTGTTTGTTGGTTCGGAGGTGTTTTCTATAATGTTTATATTTGTGATTACAAACATCGCAGTATGTTGTATTCACCATATTTATATAATAAATCTTTGCTTAAACTAAAATTTTCTTGATGAAAATTTTGTTTATTTTACAGGTGAATCTGTGCTTAAAACCATTTTATCCTCCAACTTTTTCACTTAATAAATACAATGTTTCAAGACACAAAAGACAAGTTTCAATCAATCTCTTCATTTGTTAAAGATACTGAGAAATATGTCAAGGATGTAAAATTGAACAAAGATAAATATAACAACTATTGGATAAAAACAATTATGGTAAATAATATGAGTTCTTCAATTTCCTTCAGTGGAAGGGCTTTTAGTATACCTGGTAGAACATCAATTAAAGTATCTCTAACAAAAGTTTCTCCTCTCCTTCTAGTAATATATTCAAAACTAGAAAAAGCAATGAAACAAGAAAAAGTATCAAAAAACAAAAATCTTATGGATGAAGCTTTAGAAAGAAAAGATAAGACCATCTGTAATATGCAAGGAGAAATTTGTATTTTTTTCAACAACCCTAAAGATGTAAATCCTGATGAAATAAAGGATGTTAATATATCAGGTGAAATGACATTTCGTTCAATAGTAATTAACGATCATTTTAAAATTACCTTTAATATAAAAAATGTTGTCGTTGAATCTGATAATGAAAAAAGTATATCGATATCGATGGTAATATACAACTGAAAGTATAGATGAATTTCAGTTTAAGTAAAGTTTTACTTTATAAATATGCTAGACTTTCCTGATTCTCCATATGACAAATTTGAGAATTGTCCTGCGTGTGAAAGACGGGGATTAAACACAGAGTCAAAAGCCTATAAACAATGTATATTCTGTGATTATCTTCTAATTAATGATAATAAAAAATATAAAAAGGAAAATAATTCTTTTAGATTTACACCAAAAATGAATTACTTTACAAGATTGATTAGAGAAATGAATGTAAAGTATGAGGGTGATAACACACCTTTCCTTACAAGGGAAGAAACTGAACGTATAAGAGAAATGTTCAAAGGATTGTTGTTGTATATTATTCATGGATGTAATTTTCAGGGAAATATCAACACAAGATATTGTATAAATAAAATAATGGATTATCTTGAAATTAAACCTGAACTTAGGATAAAATATAGAGTTTCTAAAAAAGCCAATAATAAATTAAATAACCTGTTTTTCAAATATATAAATGAATGATTTTTTACCTATTTGGGAAAATAAGATAAAATTTAACAACCATAAAAATCTACCAAATTCATTAAGATGTCTCATAGTTGGTTCAAGTGGATGTGGAAAAACCTGCTTACTTTTAAAGATGCTCCTCACTCCCAACTTTTTAGATTATGATAATTTAATAATTTTCACAAAGTCGAGTTTCAACCAGAGTATCAACTACTCTCACAAGGTTTTAATGCTGGTCTTCAAAAAGAAGATATAATCGGTTTATTTAAACGTCAAAAAAAATTAAATGATTATAACATTGAAGATATAATTCAACTATTTTGTGATACACAGAGATGTAAAAAGAAATCAAATCCTATAACTTGTATTCTTAGTGATAATACGGATGATATACCGTCTCCCCAAGATTTGGATAAATCAAAAAAGAACCTCGTTATCTTTGATGATTGTGTTAATGAGAGAAACCAAACGGTAATGGACAGCTACTACACAAGAGGGAGACATTCTTCTTGTAATTGTATTTATCTTAGTCAATCGTACTTTCAACTTCCTCGTCGTTCCATCAGAAACATAGCTAATACTTTTATTTTATTCAAGTTAAATTCAATAGATATCAATAATTTTTGGAGAGATAATTGTTCTACATTATGTAGTAAAAAGAAATTTGAGGATTACATGAAGCACACGACTGAAAAATATAAATATATTGTTGTGAAAGAAGATGAGATCTTAAGGAATATATTTTTTGTTTTATAAACAATTACATGTATAAATGACAACTATTATTGTAAATCTTGTGGGTAAATCTGCTTCTGGAAAAAACTTTCATAAATCAAGGTTCTTGTGTAGTACAAATGAGAATATTGTAAATTTACTTAAAAAACACCCCGTGATACGCATTGTATCAACAACAGCTAGAGCAATAAGACCTGGAGAAGTAAAAGGTGAAGATTATCACTATATTTCAGTGGAGGAACATATGCGATTGAGGAATGAAGGCCAAATGTTTGAGGAGGTTTCTCTTGGTACAACAAAATATTCACATTGTAAGAGTGAGTTAAGGAAACTAAAATCTGGTGGTGTTGGGATATTAGAAACTAATCCAGAAGGAACGAGACAAATTATTAAACATCTGAGTGGAGTGAAGATTTTATCATTCGGTTTTGATGTTGATGAAGAAACTCAACGCAAACGTATGAAAAGCAGAGATGCAAGTATTAGTGAAGAAGAAATTACAACTCGCATTAATGTTAATAAAGAATTTGATGAAATATTTAAAGAAAAGGATTTATTTGAACACATCTACTTGAATGATGAAGAAAAGGAAAATTTCCCTGTTGATCTTTACAATACATTAAATTATATTTTACAATAAATAAATGGATGCAAAAGAAAGAGCAAGAAGATTTAAGGAACATCAAGAGTTGGTTTCAAAAGTTGTAAAACAACAGGAAGACATAAAGAAGAAACGCAGACAGAAACTAACGGGCGAAGAAGCATTTGAAAGAAAACAAGAGAAATTTTTTAAACCACTTTTAAAAACTTCCCAAGAAAAAATGAAAGATATTTCCACAGTTCCCACAGTAGAATATACTCCTAAAAAACTTCAAATGTTAAAAGATTTCAGTCAAATGACGGAGGAAGAATTAGAGCATTTAGGAGAATTAGAATATGATGAAGGTTTATTTCAACAACTGGAAGAGATTAATCAACCCCCTGATTATATTGTGAATGCTGTTCAAAACAATGAATATTCAGCGGATTCAAAAACCAAAGCAGGACTCATTCCAACAGAACAACCAGCAATATTTCATCTTCTTCAAGAAAAGGTATTGATATTTAATGATGAATTAAGGTTCTTGGGTTCTGCTCAACCCCCTGTTAAACTAACTTCGAGATTAATGTTTCTTCTCACAAAAGATGGAAGACAAGGTTCAACTGTGAGGGATGAATCAAAGTATATTGATAAACCATTGGATATGGAAAATAATGATGATAGAGTATATATTGATCTGCTGAACACTCTAAATTATAAGGTTATTCTTTCTGGTAAAAGTAGGAAGAATGAGAAGGAGAAACACATTATTCAGGCTTTAAGTATCCTTGGTTCAGGTGTTAGTTTTCTTCCAAATGACCCATCGCAATTAGTTAATAGACTGTTATTGTTGTTAGGTAGTAAGAAGGCTGGAAATAACAATTGTTTTAATGAAGCATCAGCCATTTTAGACCAGTTGATGAACATGAAAATAATTAATAAATATCAATATAAAGACATTTTATCTCATATTAAATAAGATGAGAAGCACAATCCTGAGTTTATTTTCACAACAAGCGACCACACATCTTCATTCCCATACCCACTACAACTTGACACAACAAAAGAATATGAGGCATCTTTATTGTCCATGGAAACTTATAATACCTTATTTAATATAACTGATAAAAATGACAAGTTTAGTTATAATCCCGGAAGTGGATACAAAACGATAACAGTCTCACCCGGAGCATATGAGATTTCTCAAATATCTTCCGAAATTGCTCGTCTTATGAAAGAACAGGGTGATGAACCAAAAAATATTGTTGTAAACATTCAAAAACATACTTCAAAATCAACGATTAAAGTTAAAAATAACTACAAGGTTGATTACACAATTGATAATTCATTTAGAGAGTTATTGGGTTTCTCCTCAAAAAAGATTGAAACTAATGGGACGTTTTACAGTGATAATGTCATTCAAATATCCTCAGGAATAAATTCAGTGTTAATTCACTGTGATTTGATTGATGGTGCTTATAATGATGGAAAAAAAAACAAATACAATATTTTCATTCAGCGCATACTCAACTCCAATTGGTTATAAATTCAATATGGAACTCAAAAATTTGGTTTATCTACCTGTGTCTGGAAAATCCATACACAGAGTAAATTTTAGGATAACCGACCAAGATAATCGTGTGATTTCTTTTAATGGAGAAGTTATATCCATCAGAATTCACCTACGTGAAGTTTTCCAATGAATAAATACGATGGTTATTGTGAGGAAACACGAGTTGGGAAAATATAAAATAATTACAGGGGATGGGATGTTCCTTTCCCCTTACTACAAGGGTGAAGGTATGTATCTTGGTAGAGGATACTATAAACCTAAGAGACAAAGGGGTGTTGGACATCAATTTAGAGGAGATGGGATAATTGATACTCTAATGGGTATTCGTTCAACTATTCTTAAACATAAAGATCTAATTGGTTCAACTGCTTCTGCTGTGGGAAATGTAGCAGGTGCTGTAAAGAGCATAAAAGATGCCCAGAAGGAATCTCATAAATTACAAGCAATAAAAGAAATTAAGAAAGGCAAAACTCAGTTGTCCCCCCAAGAACGACAAAATAATTCAAATACTTGGATCAGGGTTTCAAAAGTTTTAACATCTTTTTTCCTAAATAAATACAAGTATGGAAGCAATTGATAGTATCTATGATTTGGATGATACTATTATTATCTCAAACTCCACTAAAAAAGAAGATTACTTCAAGGTAAATGCAATAACTGGACCAGACTGGAATACGAATGGTATAAAAATTTTTGAAATAAATAATCAACAAACCTATTTGAATCTCTCCGAAAGTTTCTTGTTGTGTAAATTTAAATTCACTAAAGCTGGGAATAACACAAACGCTACACTTGTAAATGATTTCTTCTGGAAAATGTTTGATAGTGTGCGTTTGTATATTGGAACACAAGAAGTTGAAGCGGTTGATTATGTCTCTGCTGTTTCTGAAATGATGAAATTTACACTCTATACATTCAGTGATAGAATGGGAAAGGGGTCTGTCGAAGGTTTTATTCCTGATATGGCAAAGGGAACAAACACAGACCCTGGATATATTCAAAGGAAAGGAGCGTATAATGATGATACAAAAGCAGAAAATAGTTTTACTGTGGCAGTTCCTCTTAAAGGTATATTTGGATTTTGTGATCATGATAAAGTTCTGTATGGTCTTAAAATTAGATTTAAACTACAAAGGAATGATAATGAAAATCGATTGCTTTTTGGTGTTGGTAGTGCTTTTGGTGATCAGAATAAATTTGTAATTGAGGAAATGAGTTGGTATATCAGTGAATATACTCCTAATCTTAAAACAGAAGAGATGTTGAATCGAAGACTTAACTCAAAGAAACCACTCAGTGTATCATACCTCAAAAGAAGATGTCAACACGTTAAACTCAACCAAACTACTTACACGTGGAATTTGGGTGTTCTGGAAGGAAAGCCACGATATCTGTGGATCATTTTTAAAAAGCCAGATGGTGATACTGCGACTGATAAGAATAATGCATTGAGTGATAATGCTAAGGTGAAACAACTTCGCGTTTCTCTAGATGGAACATTTTATCCACGAGATAGATTGGAAATTAATTGGGAAAAAAATGATTTTGCTGAAGCATACAAGTCTTACCAAAAGGTGTGTGAAAGTAATGGAAATAAAGAACCTATTTTAGATATGACAGCATTTAAAAGTTTGTATACAATCTATGCGTTTGACCTGAGCGCTCAAAAGGAAACTATAAAGTCTAATCGAGTGGATACTTCCCTATACATTGAAAGAGGAGAGAGTGAAGAAGTTGATACATATTGTTTGCTTTTGGAAGAAACAGAATTGCAGATTAATACAGATAATGGTGTGATGATTAGTCTCACATAATTTTTTGTTAAATAAATGAGTGGCAAAGTACCAACTGGGGTATATGTTAATCAAATCAATCTTCATAAACTATCATCTTGTGTTCAAAATCAAAAGCCTTGTACGATTAACGTTAATACAATTCAGAGAAAAGGAGCAGTAAGAATTGATGTTTTGCTCACAAGAGAACAGGTTAAAATCTTGAATGACACTGGCTCACTTAAAATTAAAATGACAAAACCAATGTTGAAAAAATATTTAATAAGAGAGACGAGTGGAGGATTTCTCCCATTTCTAATTCCTTTATTTGCTGGTTTAAGTGCGGTTGGAGCATTGACGGGTGGTATTTCAACAGCGGTGAAAACTGCCAACGAAAGGAAGGCTCAACTCCAGGCTCAAAAAGAATTGGAAAGACATAACAAAGAGTTGGAGAAACAAATTAGTGGAAGTGGTGTAATTGTAGATTGTGCTGAAAAACTTGAAGGTCTGCCTGATAAAGCGAGATTGCTAGTCAGAGATATGCTTTCTTCTATTGCACAAGCAGGTGTAAAATTAACGAAAAGAGGTAATGGATTATATCTTTATAATAAATAAATGAGCATTCATGAGTGGTTGAAAAAATTTGGAAAGAATACAACATCAAATTTACAACTTGTCAAATATTGTAAGAAATTAAAAATTCATAATGTGGTTATTTGTATGAGAGATGAATTAACAAATGTGCCGAAACATACAAAGAATATTATTATGAACTTAGAAGATAATAATGGGAACGGTTCTCATTGGGTTTGTATTTTTAATAGTCAAGAAAAATATTATTTTGATAGTTTTGGTCTTCCACCACCTGTTGAAGTCATAAAATTCTTACAGAATGGTGTTTATGAAACATTTCAAGTCCAAGAATTAAATTCCAAGTGTTGTGGTCAATTATGTCTATATGTGTTATTTCAACTCAACAAAAATAAAAAAATTTATGATATTATTTTTAATCTAATATAAATGACTTATGTTGGTAAAGATGGTTCTATCTTTGGTGTATCTCAAGAACTGGATATTGATTTATCAAATTATTACACAAAGGCACAGGCTGAACGACATAAATATAATATAACCAAAAATATTAACATGAAAAATGCTTATAAATTAAAAAATTATCCAAGCCCGACTGACGCGAATGACTTGGTGAGATTAAGCGATTTATCACAATATATATCCTTAAATAAAATGGCCGTGTATTCCAAAGATACAGAAGTGTTGATATTATCTCCAGGTCATACAGAATTCACAGTTCGAATTAAAATAAATTTTTATAAAGAAGGGCGTATCATTTGTATGAGAATAGAACAATGGGGGTATGATATGAATGATTTAGGGTATAATTGGTCATTTAAAATTAACCTCGAAGACCTGGAACAATTAAATCAGTCTCGTAAGGAAGAATATTATCCACTTGGTATCGAGAATGAGTTTTGTGGGTCCACAATTAGTAAACATAAATAAAAGAATTTAATAAGGGTAAATATAATAATGGTTTTGCCCTTGTTTATCTCATGAAAACAGAAAAAATAGGATTATATATAATAAGTAAGGAAATACAAAATGATTTAACTATGGGAAGATGGCGAGGTGTTTCGTGCCATAATATTATTCTAACATATATTTCTAATACATAAATGACAGCAAGAAGGCTTCAAGAAAATTATCATTTCTGTGTCCAAGCATACCTTCAAGAAAAGGGTATTCGGTATTTTTATAAATATGTTCTACAACATAAGAATGAGGCATTTTCAACAAAAGATTGGCATTATGCTGACGTTGATAAACCGACAACTTTAGATTTAATTAGAATGTTAAATCATGAAAAAATTATAAAGTTAAGAAAAGGTAAGGCTCTTTTAGAAATTCAAAAGAAATTTTATTGGTTTCCTGTTGTAAAAAAAATTATTTTGGATACAGGAATAACAAGAAATCCTGATGAATATATGTATAATATTCTATGGGGTGTAAGCGATTCAAGGATAATAAGGGATGAGGAAGTTGAAGAAGAGAGGGAAGAGGAGGAAAAGGAGAAGAGAGAGAAGGAGGAAAAAGAGAAGAGAGAGGGAGGAGAGGGAGAAGAAAGAGAAGGAGGAAAGAGAGAAGAGAGAGAGGGAGGAAAGAGAGAAGAGAGAGGGATGAAAGGGAGAAGAGAGAGAGGGAGGAGAGGGAGGAAAGAGCGAGACAAAATAAATATCAAAATATGGAAACCAGTGAGATTAAAAAAAGATTGGTGGTATTACAGAAAATAACTCAACCCACCGAGGAGGAAAACAAAGAATTGACAAGTCCATTTGCAATATTTTCTTCAAGACTATCATCGACAAGCTATTCATTTTAATTCAAGTTTTTTCTTAAATAAATGGAGGAGAGAGTGAAGGCATTTCTAAGGATTCTTTATGTTTTAAAAATTAAGATTCAAATGTGCATGTTGGAAACTAAAAAGGTTTTTGCACTCTGCAAGAATTTTTCACATAAATAAATGAGTTATTGTCTCAAATGTAAAAAGAAAACTAATACTAAAAATATTTCATATATTAAAAGTAAAAATAACAGGGTTATACAAAAAGGTTCTGTTCGGTGTGTGGTTCAAAAAAAAATCAATTTATCTCCAAACACAAACTCGGAGGAGATATACAAAAGTTTTTATCAGGAAGTAAATTTACAACTACTGGAATACCAGGGGAATTACATCTTCCAGGGTATTCTTTCTGTGGTCCAGGTACAAACTTGGATAAAAGATTAGATGAGGCAGACAATCCTAAATCCTGGAGTCAGCCTATCAATAGAGTTGATGAAGTGTGCATGAGACACGATATTGATTATGGGAATACCACAACGTTGGAAGAAAAGCATGAAGCCAATAGAGAAATGTTGTTTAATTTGTCTCTGATACAAAATCCAACCTTGAGAGAAAAAGTTGATCGGTTCATTGTGAAGAAGATGATCAGTGCTAAATTGAAACTTGGACTTGGAAATTCAAAAAACTTGTAAGCTCTAATGATGTCATTAAGATTGAAGAGCAATTAGCTGATGAATTACATAAACCAATATTCACAAAGTTTCAGAGAAGGAAAGTTTATTCCAAGGAAGTTGATTATATCTGGTCTGCTGATTTGATTGAACTCAATAATGATAAGGGGTACAAGTATGCTTTAACCGTTATTGATTTGAAGAGTAGATATGCGTGGGTTGTCCCTTTAAAAAACAAAACAGGTAATACTCTTATGTTAGCTTTTCAACAGATATTTAATAAAAGTAAGAGAAAACCTAAAAAATTGTGGACTGATGAGGGTAGAGAGTTTTATAACAAGACATTTATGAATTTTCTAAAAAATAACAGTATTACATTATACAGTACCTTTAATGAAGGGAAGGCAGTTGTTGTTGAACGTTTTAATCGTACCTTAAAAGAGAGACTATATAAAAAATTCACACAACTCGGTTCACAACAATGGTCATCTTTTATTCAGGATATTGTGGATAAGTATAATGATACGATTCACACGTCAACAAATATGAAACCATCAGAAACATTTCCAAAATTAAAATATGAAAAAGAGATTAATGTCAGAAAACCTAAGTTCAAAGTTGGTGATATCGTAAGAATATATAGGTGGAAATCTCATTTTGAAAAGGGTTTTACTGAACGATGGACGAAAGAACTTTTTAAAATTGTTGATGTAATAGATACGGTTCCTTGGACTTATAAAATATATGATTTGGAAGGGGAAGAGATTTTAGGTTCATTTTATTCACAGGAATTACAAAAGACAAAGATAAATTGAAATTTTTTGACTCCGCCCCTTTTTGACTCCACCCACACAAACCCCGCCCACACAAGCCCCGCCCACACAAACCCCACACAAACCCCACCACACACCCCTCACAAGCTCCAATAAATTGAAATTTTTTGACTCCGCCCCTTTTTGACTCCGCCCACACACGCCCCTCCCACCGAAGCCCCGCCCACACAAACCCCACACAAACCCCACCCCACACAAGCTCCACACAAACCCCACACACACAAAAACTCCACCCCACACAACCTCCACACACACAAGCTCCACCCATATTCATCATATTCACATAATTAGTTAATTAGTTCCCCACACACAACATGTTTATTTAATTAAAAAATTATCCACCCATCCACACAAGCTCCACTCATCCACCCATCCACCCATCTCTCCACCCATCCATTTATCCACATTCACCCCTCCCACATAAGCTCCACCCACATAAACCCCTGCCCACATAAACCCTGCCCACATAAACCCCTCCCACCTAAGCCCTGCCTACACAAGCTCCACACAAAAACTCCACACACATAAACCCTGTCCACATAAACGCCTCCCACACAATCTCCACGCACATAAACCCCGGCGACACAAGCTCCACCCACATAAAACCCCGCCCACACAAGCCCCACCCACACAAGCCCCACCCACACAAGCCCCCACCCACACAAACCCCGCCCACACAAGCCCCGCCCACACAAGCCCCACCCCCTCATCACCCCTGTGCGCCCCACCTTTGACCGACCACCTCCCTCATCCCACCCCCACCCTTCCCCACACACACACATGGGGAGGGGAGGGATGGGATGAGGGGGTGATGGGTCATTGGGAGAGCGCACCTACCCCCCTCCCCCACCCCCCCCACCCCTCCCTTTCCTTCATGTCTTAATCCTTTTTTTGAAATTTAAAATCAAGTAATTGTAAACAAAACAAATATAATTTATTAATATTGAAAATATTAAATATTCATTTGCGAGAATGTATAATCTTTCCCAGCAATCTTCTTCAGATGTCTTGTGATTTCGAAACTCAGACACCATATTCTGTTTTGAAACAAAAAGTGAATAATAATTAGGTTTTATAAAGATAATTACATGGTAATATGAGTAAGCCTCGTTGACCACTGAATTAACACACCAGGAGCCTGTCATCCTTTCAAGGTCAATAAAATGAATTCCAGTGTACTGACAAAACCACGTCCAAACTAATGATGCAACCAACATAAGACGACATTCTAAAGAGAGAGTGATATTAATAATAATTCAGAAATATTTACCTCCAGAAAATCATGTGTTGTACAAGATTGCTTCAACAGCTGATGTTGTGTGATAGTGCTGAAAAAAAATAAAATAATAAGTCAAGGGTAGAGATGAAGAGACAGACAGAGAGAGAGATACAAACAGACAGGGAAAGCAACACACACACACACACACACACACACACACACACACACACACACACACACACACACACACACACACACACGCGCACACACACACACACACACACACACACACACACACACACACACACACACACACATAGACACACACACGTGTGTCTCACCATTGGTTTAATTCATTTGAGATCAGAGACCAGTCATTATAAATCATTGACCTCTTCAATAAGAGCAGAGAGAGGTAGGTAGAAAGACAGACAGAGAGAGACACACACACACACACACACACACACACACACA